>NC_133530.1:57967090-58207307 GCF_048544455.1 Silene latifolia | reverse complement strand
ATTACAAACTTGCACCACACAGGGCCAAGTCTCCAGAAATATGATTAAATCGTTTTTAAGAGAGGTCGACTCCTCTCAATAGCAGCATTCTGATTTTTGCCCTGCTCCCCATGCTCTATCTGCACCTTCAATGCAGGTACCTGATCAGCCCAGAGTCACTGCAGCATCACCACCAGTTGTCTGTGCCAGGATCTCCTCTACAACATTTGCCTTAGAGATGGTTCCATAGATGTCCATGGCAAGGAATTCAGGCTAAAGGTCAGCAACCGCAGCATCAGGGGGCACAAAGCACTCAAGTTCATACCATTGGGGAAAGCACAGGCAAATTCAGCATGCTCCTCCTCCAGGATCCAGGTAGTGTGCCTCCCCTCAGTAAAAGTCTGGATGCAGTCAATCTCCCTTCAAAGGCAGTGTAGGCTCCCACTTTCCTAACTAGTTCAACCATCTCTTCAGTACGAGCCTCGGCCTTTGTCAGCCCGGTGGTCAGGACACGGTTAGCCTCTTGCGTCCTTGCTAACTTATCGTTGGCCACCTCCTTCTCCCTCTCAGCCGCATAGAGATGCTCCCTCAATTTAGCACATACGGCTGTTAACTCCATATTCTTCCCCATAGCCGCCAAGCATTCAGTCTTGGCTCTCTTCATAATCTTGCGAAGGTAAAGGGAAGATTGCAGAGCCTGGGGCACATGAGGAGGCCGTCAGTCAAGAGAAAGTCTAAATAATGAAAACAAGGGATAGAGAGAGAAAACTGAAGACTTAGGACAAAGCATTGTTCAACAGCCAGGTCAGTCATCTCTTGGGGATCAGTCTCATCAAAAATCTGGGTGTAGGTTAGTGTCAGAAGACGCTCCATTGAAGGACAGTAATTGACACGCTTTGCGTCCCCAAACCAGCAGGAAGACGAATCAGCTGATCATCAGCACGAGTTGGAGAGCCAAGGGCACGAGAGATGGGAGTGACCTCAATAGGTTCAGGAGTCGGTCTGGCCGCATGCCTTCTTTTGAGGAAGCAGGGGATGGGGTGGACTCAGCAACCCTCTTCCTTGCTTGGCGCATCAGGATCTCAGAGGCAGTTGGACGGGTACTTTCTATAAAAACGCCAGCATGCAGATATAAGGTCTTAGGGTCAATGGTTGCAAGGACAAGCAGGAGTTAGAAAATGTGCACTTGCCAGAAGACATGGTTTCTTCAGCAGCAGAGTTGACAAGGCCGAAGAGAGGTGGAGGGAACGTCCTTTGTTCTTCAGGGATGAAAAAGAGCTTAGCAACTGAGGTGGCCTCGTCCCTAGACTTCTCAGGATTCCTGAGTTCTGCAATAAAGCACAGAGTAAGAGGAATAAATAGTAGAAAGAATCAGGAAAGACACATGAAAGCATACTTACGCTTGGTCTGGATCCAGCGTTCGAAGAGGTATTCAACATGCAGGGGAATAGATCAAGCTTGATGTAAAAGAAACCCTCATACCAGCCATCGTCTTTGACTTTAGCCACAGACTGAAGGAAATTTTTAGTCTTATCCACGGCCGTAAAAGTGTATTGGCCATTCCCAAGTGACCGGCACTTAAATCTGTGGGCCAGATCTGATAGCCCAATCTCAGTATCCAAACTATTGTTCAGGGTGACGGTAGATAGGAGGATTCTCCATGCATATGGAGCAATTTGAACCATGGGAAGAGAGTTCAAACGGATAAACTCTTGGATCATAGAAGGAAAAGGGAACTTGAGACCAAGGACAAAAAGGTATGTATACAAGTAGATCCACCCTTAGCGTGTGACGTTAGCTTTTTGGCCGGGGCCAGGGATGTGAATTACCACATCGTCGCCCAGAACCAGGAAAGCTTTGATTATGGGAATATCAGCCTGGGTTAGGAAGGAGTCGCAGAAATGAGGTTTTTTAGGGATACCTTGGGAAGGAAAAATGTCGTCTTCGACAAGATCAACGGTGACAGACGAGGAGGCGGCTAGGCGAGTCTTGGCCATAATAAATTGAAGAAAAAGAAGAAGTAAAGTACATGTGAGACGGAGGAAGAGAGGCGGTGTTGACGGCGAAGAGAAAGCAGGGAGGCGTTTTAGAGGATCGAGAGTTTTTGAGGGATTTATGGGTTTGAAATGATTAAGGAGAGAAAATGAGGGGGAGACGAATGAGATAAAATAAAGGAGATAGTTGGAGTATAAATATGGGAATTTGGGGATTATAAAAGTGTATGCGGGAAGTCATTCAACGGTACATTACAATTTCCCGCTCAACTATCAGAAAACGATTTCGCGAAAAATTGGGGGCAAATTGTTAGGCCCAAATTAGGGATATGGGCTGAGCTAGGCTTGGTGTAATACTGCGGATTTGTATAAGCTAAGTACTCGACCAAGTAGAGCCTACTCGGCCGAGTAGTGTCAAAAGTGTATTCTATTTGGGTTCTGCCGAGGAATACTCGGCCGAGTATGATGAATACTCGACCGAGTAGAGGATACTCGGCCGAGTATACACTTTACTCGACTGATTATCCGGTCTAGCGAGTAATATTTCAGCGGTTTGATGCGGGAGTGTTTAGGGTTATTTAATTGTGAAAAAACAGTTTCTAAGCGTCATTTGAAACCCTAATCATTTTACGATATTCTAATCACTCCCTAATCTTCCACTGTGTGTGCAATCGTTGTAGCTTTTGCATTCAATCTTTCGTTCTACCGTTGGTAAGGCCTTATTTCCCATGTCATTTATGTTATTCTTAGGGTTTACTGTATATATGAAATTGGGAAAAAGGGGATTGTGCAATGTGTAATTCTACTATGTGGTTATTGTATAGGAGAAGACTTCGTAGAGGAGCCATTGTAATTGTCCGGTTTCCCGTATTACTGTTGTTGCTAAGGTAGGGTGTCCCCTACTCAGTACTGTTAATTGATTAAGATTGTATTTGTTTCATAATTGTTGTTATCTGCTGATCATCAGAGGATGGGTGTTGTGGTGACGGTGTTGATATGGTTGTGTTGTGACGGTTGTGGTGTTGTGACAGCTGTGATGCTGTGGTGTGTGTGATTGTGGTAGGGTCACTTGCGGGAGTGGCTTCACACCCTAGTTCGCCTTTCGTAGAACCCGTCACGGGAGGGGATATGTACATTAAGGGACGGGGATTTTTAGTCGCTCGTTGATGAGCTGGACTTGGAGGGGATGGGCTGCGGTCCCCCACCGGCAGAGTGGATTACCTGTTGCGATGGGTAATCAGGCAGGGCTACACACTTTGGTGTGTAGTCGGTTACTGTGGAGGATGATCAGTCGGTTACATTGTTTGTTTGTCTTATATCGATTGAATGGTACTGACCCCATTGTTGTTGTTTGTGGAATCTGCGGTGATCCATTCGGGGATGGTGAGCAGGCTTGACAGGTATTGCTTTTGGTGAGCTTGGGCGGTCATGGGGGAGTCGTCTTCACCAGTTATAGCAACACAGTCTCGAGTCTTAGTTATGACTTTATAGTTATCAGTTGTTGGATTTATTTTATTGGTTGGATTTGGATTTTTATCAATGTAAACAATTACACTATTCAGTATTTCTAATAAATATGTTAGGACAGACGCTTTTGGTATGTACTAACCTCGGGCAACCGAGATGGTAACACTCTTTCATGGCTAGGTGGTCCTGGTAAGGCACCTTGGTATAAGAGGGTGTTACAAAGTGGTATCAGAGCAGGGCAGGTACTCGACCGAGTATGGGGTACTCGGCCGAGTAACCAGGCACTCGACCGAGTGTTGTTTGGCAGTAAGCAGCAATTTCTACTGGATGTGTTTACTCGACCGAGTATGTAGGCGTACTCGACCGAGTAGAGCATACTCGGCCGAGTGTTGTTTATACTCGACCGAGTATGCGTTTTGTGAATTTGAGGTCGGCTACTGGAGTTGACTACTCGACCGAGTATCGGTGATACTCGACCGAGTAGTCCTTACTTGATCGAGTACTGTCTGGTACTCGGCCGAGTGCTTCTTTGGTGGAAGATTGTTACATTTTGAGCCGTAGGCTTTTGTGCTTACGTTTCTTGTCTCTTATCAGCTCAAAATGCCTCCTAAAAGAACTGCCGCGCAAATTCAAGCTTTAGAGATGACCATTGATGAGATTGTTCGTATGATTGAGCAACAAGATACTCTTCTTGAGGCTCTTAAGAATGTGAGAAAGGGGACGGAGAAGCCGGTGGATGCTACTCAGCTTAGCATCATCATTCCTCGCTTCAACCCTCCCACATATGAGGGTGTTGGGTAACTAAAGCTGCTTGAGAAATGGCACCGTGAGATGGAAAGTCACATGGAAGTGGTCAAGTGTCCCGATGATATGATCGTTGAGCAGGTAGTATACTACCTGACAGGTGAAGCCGCCGTGTGGTGGCAAAACGTCAAGGAGGATGCTAGATCCTACTACCAGGCTGAGGGTCTGGGGGCTATTCCTTGGTCAGGGTTGCAGAGCGCTATGAGGGAGCAGTTTGTGTCGGAGCATATCCGACACAAGATGAGGTCTGAGTTCGATTCCTTCACCAGGACAGAGGAGATGACCGTCACCGAGTACTATCACCGGTTCCTAGAGTTATCTCGCTATGTTGAGGATATGCAGTTGGGACAAAGGGGTTTGGCTCTTCGTTTTGAGAGGGGTCTGTCTGCCAAGATCATGAGCCGTCTGCCAGCTGGAGTCGCCACTGATCTTAAGGAAGTATACCTATGAGCGGGTTAAGCTGAGAGATGGTAGACCTGTCAAAAGAGATTAATGAAAGGGCTGCTGCAGAGAAAAGGAAGGCTGATAGTGGAAACAACAATCAGTCGGGCAACAAGAAGAGTAACTTCAACCATGCCAAAGCTTTTTCTGGCGGGGCTGGTTTCTCCGGGGCATCTCGTGGTTGGGGAAAAGCTGGTGGTCGGAGTTTGAGTGATAGCTCCAACCTTACATGCTTCAACTGTGGTAGTGTAGGCCAGAAGAAGCAGGATTGCACGAGTGTCAAGACCGGAGTAAGTTCGGAAGCTTATCAAGGGAATTTCTCTCAAGGGCCGACTCAGATCTTTGCTAGCAACCGGCCGAGTGGATCATGGGGCAACAGAGGTGGACATAGAAACCATGGCAGTTATAACCGTAGTGGCGGTGGATCTTATCAGCGCCAGAACAAGAGTGTTACCCAGGATTCGGCAGCCAAGCCGAGTACTTCCAATGCTTCAGTCCAGGGAGGAGGGCCGAAAAGCAGTGGAAAGCTCTTCTTGATGGATAAGCAGGAAGCGCGGAATGATGCACATGTAGTCACCGGTACCTATCTCGTTCATAATGTACCGTCTTTTGTTTTGTTTAACTCGGGGCAACACATTCTTTTGTGTCTTGTAGTCATGCTTTATCTATGGACTTGGGGGAGTTTGAGATTGTAAAGGATGACGTGTTCATACCTTCTGGGGAGTCTGTGTCATGTGTCAAGCTATATAAGGGAGTGTCTATGGTAGTTGGAGGGGTAGATTTACCGGTAGACCTGTTAGAGTTTCCTGTGGATGGGTTTGAGGTGATTGTCGGGATGGATTGGCTGGGTAAGTATGATGCCAACATAAATTGTCGATAAAAGAAAGTGTCTTTAAGGGGTCCAAAAGGTGTTAGGGTGTCCTATAGAGGGTTTGTGGTAAAACCTAAGTGTAAGTTCATAGCTGTGATGACTTTAAAGTCATATTTGAGGAAGAAGCGCCCCTTGATTCTTTTTCATGTGAGAGATGGCCGAGTAGAGTCACAATCAGCTGCTGAGATACCAGTAGTGGGAGAGTTTGTGTAACACCCCGGTTTATGAAGGAGCCTTTAGCAAGACATTCCCTAATAAACCGGACTGTTACCATCTCGGTTTCCCGAGGTAGTGAATAATAAATTAAACTCCAAGGCAAAATTATATAATTACTTTAACTTAATTATTACAAAACCTCTTTTACGTCAAATTACAAAGAACTAACATAAATAAAAGTGAAAGTCTTCTAGATGATGATCTAGCTACTAAGTCTTCTGATCCAGTGTCTCACGCCCACCAAGCTCCCGTTCTATCTCTTAAACCTGTCAAGTCTGCTCGCCAATATTTGGGTCATCACAGGTGTTCACGAATACACAGGGTCAACCACGAGGTTGAGTAGGGAAAACAATGAAACAACAAAAAAAAAATATGATATGCATGCTCCTCCGTCACCTCCATCTCCATCTCAACTCATATCTCATAACCAGTCTCATAACTCATAACCCGGAACGCCCAGCCATACCGATCCCCGGTAGACTATATATATCGACCGTAGCCGATCTGCCAGCTCGCAGCTGAGGACACTAGGGCAAGTCCTGCAGAACCCGCCTAGGCCTTATCACAACATCATCATCACCACACCACAACACCACCACAACCTCCATCTCCAATGCATATGAGTGCTCAAAAGAAATTAATGCACCACAATATATATAAATCACTGATCTGATAAATCATAAAATCATGTCGGTTACCCGATGTTGTGATATCATACTCAATACGATCAATTCAGTCAATCACCTTCCCGTATATGAAACATAACGTAAATCAATAACCATGAATTAAGTCAACACAATTCAACAACAATGATAATAGGTCAAGTGTATTTCCCTACCTCAGTACTGCAGTCAAATGGTCGGGTGTCCAGTAATATTTCACGACAATTCGCCCTCTGAAAGATAATTAAATGATAAACAATTACTTAACTATTCCCGTTCCCAAAATAGAATTTACTAAAAATAGAATTTCCTAAAATGGACTTTCCCGATATAGTAGCTTTTCTATTAAACCCGTCTCTGATTAATTAATTATTATTAATTATTATTTTATCTTAAATAACTCGGAACTAAAACCAAAACGATAATTAAAGGATTAAACGAATTATGCGATTAAGAAAACCCGAATTAATTAGTTTGAACAACTCAACAACCCGACTCAAAAACCCGACTTTAATTATTTAAATAACTCGGGAATTAAATTAATTAATTAAGAATACGACCAAATAACGAATTATAACGATTAAACTATGAAAAACCCGTTTCAAAACTAAAAACAGCCCGTCGTCAACCACCGTCCCTTCACATGCACCCCCACACTTCCACGCGCCACCACTAGGCCGTGTCAGCCACCAGCCCAAACCCCCACTCTGACCCAGCCATCAACGACCACCCCCACTAGGGTCGACTCTCGCCGGCGAGTCAAACCAGCGCCGCCATTTGGCCTGGTTCACCACCACGCCTCACCAAACACCTCTAATACTCAACCTACAACCACCGCAACCATTACCTAACCCCTGCCAAACCACCACGACCTTGCTCGCCGTCGAACAACGTACCCAGTGTCGTGGCGCCGCGCGACCTCCCCGACCTCCCCCGAGTCCACGGTCCACGCGCCACCCAAAACCTAACATTCTAAACCCACCTGAAAACCCGTAACCAAACCCGTTTTGCCACCCCCTGTCGCTGCCGCCTTTTACCGTCACTATCACCACCCAAAACCACCATAACCACCACCACTACACTCGTCACTAACCACCCTACCCATATACTCCGTCAATAACCACCAAACGCCTCTAGCGTATTACACGCAACCACCAACAAAACAAATAGAAATTCAAAAACAGGGGAAAGGGGTTGACTCATACCTTTTTCTGCCGCCTCTACCGCCACCAGGGCCACCCACGGTCGTCGTCAATCGCCCCTAGCTCTTCCTTGTTGTGCCGTCAACCCCCCATGGCCACTCTCTCTCTCTCTCTCTCTCTCTCTCTCTCTATGCGTGAAAGCTGATGATTGGTGTTGATGAAGGAGGGAGGCGGGTTGAGGGAGTAAGGAATGAGGGATGCGGGTTAGGGTAGGTACTATTAGGGTTAGGGTTATTAGGGTTAATTGGGCTGGACATGTTATTGGGCCAGCTCAATTGGGTCGAGGGTAAATTGTTTAGCTCACATTTCGAATTCCATATAAACCCGTCTCAATTAACTTAGATCGATACAACGCGAGTCAAGTAAAATAATTAACGAAATTATCGACTCAACAATTAACCCGCCTTAATTAGTAATATATAAAATGTATAATAATTAATATATATTAATATCCGTTTAATTGATTATATATAAAATACGGGGTATTACAGTTTGATGATGTCTTTCCTGAGGAGATACCGGGGTTACCGCCAAAGAGGGATGTCGATTTCAACGTGAAGCTCAAACCAGGAACGGGTCCTATATCCAAAGCACCATACCGTATGGCACCTAAGGAATTAGCTGAGTTGAAGAAACAGTTACATGAGTTGTTAGACAAGGGTTATATCCGGCCAAGTGTGTCACCTTGGGGAGCTCCAGTTTTTTTTGTGAAAAAGAAAGATGGGAGCATGAGGTTATGCATCGACTACTGGGAGCTTAACCGTGTCACAGTGACGAACAAGTATCCTTTGCCCAAGATTGATGACTTGTTTGATTAGCTGAGTGGAGCAGGTGTATTTTCCAAGATTTATTTGAGGTCGGGTTATCACCAGTTGAGGATAGCAGATGAGGATATTCCAAAGACAGCATTCCGATCTCGATATGATCATTATGAGTATGTGGTGATGCCTTTTGGTTTGACCAATGCACCAGCCGCTTTCATGGATTTGATGAACCGGATCTTTACACCGTTCTTAGATAGGTTTGTGGTTGTTTTCATCGACGACATCTTAGTCTATTCCAAGACTAAGGAAGAACATGAGGAGCACTTGAGGATGGTTTTGCAGACTCTGAGAGAGAATCAACTTTATGCCAAGCTATCTAAGTGCGAGTTCTGGTTGGAGGAGGTGGCTTTTCTGGGTCATGTGATATCTAAGAAGGGGGTGTCTGTGGATCCTAGCAAGATTGAGTCCGTGACCAAGTGGGAGTCACCGAAGAGTGTAGCTGAGATCCGGAGTTTCTTAGGCCTTGCTGGCTACTACAGGAGGTTCGTGAAAGACTTTTCTACCATAGCACGACCTATGACTGCCTTGATGAGGAAAGAGACCAGATTTGTTTGGGATAAGAGTTGTGAGACGGCGTTGCAGACCTTAAAGGAACTTTTGACCACAGCTCCTATTCTAGGTTTGCCAGAGGGATGTGAGAACTTTGAGGTATATACAGATGCTTCAAAGAATAGTCTGGGTTGTGTTTTGATGCAGGCAGGGAGGGTTATAGCTTATGCTTCGAGGCAGCTAAAGCTATATGAGGAGAATTACCCTACTCATGATCTAGAGCTGGGTACAGTTGTTTTTGCTCTTAAGATTTGGAGGCACTACCTTTATGGAGCAACCTTTAAGGTGTTTTCTGATCATAAGAGCCTAAAGTATATCTACACTCAGAAGGAGCTTAACATGCGATATAGACGATGATGAAGCTGATCGGAGATTATGATATGGAGATCATCTATCAAGAGGGTAAGGCTAATGTTGTTGCAAATGCTTTGAGTAAAAACAGCGTTCATTCGCTATGTACGGCCATGTCCTTGCTGAAGCTGAGGGATGAGATGTCTCGGATGGGGATCTTTATGATAAGGAAGGGGGATACCATCGGGGATTTGACGATCGAGCCAGACTTATATGAGAACATCAAGAGTAAGCAAGAGTTTGATCCTAAGATTCAAGAATGGAAGTCAAGAGTGGAGATTGGGACAGTTTCCAGGTTTTCTATCCATACAGATGGGAGTGTCCATTTTTATGGGAGATGGTGTGTCCCTGAGGATGCAGAGTTGAGGAGATTGATCTTGTCGGAGGCTCATTGCACTCCTTATTCGGTTCACCAGGGTGGTGACAAGCTTTACAAAGATCTTATGAAGACTTTCTGGTGGCCAAACATGAAGAGGGATGTAGCTGAGTTCGTGGCTAGATGTTTGACCTGTCAGAGGGTCAAGGGTGAGCAGAGGAGACCGCAGGGTAAGATTCAGTCTTTGGAGGTACCTGAGTGGAAGTGGGAGTCGATCTCTATGGACTTCATTGTGGGATTACCTAGATCACAACAAGGTAATAACATGATCTGGGTGATTGTTGATCGGTTAACCAAGTCAGCTCACTTTGTTCCTATGAAAGACACCTGGTCTAAGATACAACTGGCATTGGGTTACAGGAGACATGTGGTGCGATTACATGGTATACCTAAGGATATCGTTTCTGATCGTGATGCGAGGTTCATATCCAAGTTTTGGCAAGAGCTGCAAGAGTTGATGGGTACAACCTTGAAGATGAGTACAACTTTTCATCAGGCAACCGATGGTCAGACGGAGAGAACCATCAAGACCTTAGAGGACATGTTGAGGGCATGCGTCATGAAGTTTGGGGGCAGCTGGGAGGACGGGCTTGATCTGATTGAGTTTTCATACAACAACAGTTATCATAAGAGTATCGGGATGACACCTTTTGAGGCTTTGTATGGTCGGAAGTGCCGAAGTCCAGTTTGTTGGGATGATAGTTCTGAGGCTGTGGTTTTAGGACCATAGCTGGTACAGGATATGGTTCAACAAGTCCAGATAATTCGGCAAAAGATGAGAGCAGCTCAAGATCGTCAGAAGAGTTATGCCGATTTACATCGTAGAGACATAGAGTTCGCAGTAGGTGACAAGGTCCTTTTGAAAGTATCACCTATGCGTGGGGTAATGAGGTTTGGAAAGAAAGGTAAGCCAAGTCAGAAGTTTATAGGTCCTCATGAGATTTTGGACCGTATAGGCGAGGTAGCCTACAGACAAGCCTTGCCACCGGCTTTGGATAGAGTCCACAATGTTTTTCATGTTTCACAGCTTCGGAAGTATGTGAGTGACCCGTCACATATACTTGAGGTGGAGAATATCAAGCTTGATGAGTCCTTGTCCTATGTCGAGGTTCCTAAAGAGATTCTAGATCGCAAAGTCCGTAAGACAAGGAATGGTGAGACCGTCTTACTCAAAGTACTTTGGTCTAATCATAATGTGGAAGAGGCCACATGGGAACCCGAGGAGGCTATGCGAGAACGTTTTTCTAACCTTTTTGATCAGGTATGTTTGGTTACGGGGACGTAACCATTGTCTTTTTAGGGGAGTAGGAGATGGTCGCATGTATGTTTTGTCTTACTTTGAGTCGGGATAATAGGTCTTATTATGCTTTGTGTAGTTCTTTGGTGTTGTTAAGTGTTCGTTGGGAAGTCCTTTTGTGTTTGTTGTGTCTTGTTTTAGAGTAGAGTGTGAACTTCGGGACGAAGTTCTTTTTAAGGGGGGAAGACTGTAATACTACGGATTTGTATAAGCTAAGTACTCGACCGAGTAGAGCCTACTCGGCCGAGTAGTGTCAAAAGTGTATTCTATTTGGGTTCTGCCGAGGAATACTCGGCCGAGTATGATGAATACTCGACCGAGTAGAGGATACTCTGCCGAGTATACACTTTACTCGACCGAGTATCCGATCTGGCGAGTAATATTTCAGCGGTTTGGTGCGGGAGTGTTTAGGGTTATTTAATTGTGAAAAATAGTTTCTAAGCGTCATTTGCAACCCTAATCATTTTACGATACTCTAATCACTCCCTAATCTTCCACTGTGTGTGCAATCGTCGTAGCTTTTGTGTTCAATCTTTCGTTCTACAGTTGGTAAGGCCTTATTTCCCATGTCCTTTATGTTATTCTTAGGGTATACAGTATATATGAAATTGGGAAAGAGGGGATTGTGCAATGTGTAATTCTGCTATGTGGTTATTGTATAGGAGAAGACTTCGTAGAGGACCCATTGTAATTGTCCTGTTTCCCGTATTGCTGTTGTTGCTAAGGTAGGGTTTCCCCTACTCAGTACTGTTAATTGATTAAGATTGTATTTGTTTCATAATTGTTGTTATCTGCTGATCACCGGAGGATGGATGTTGTGGTGACGGTGTTGATGTGGTTGTGTTGTGACGGTTGTGGTGTTGTGATAGCTATGATGCTGTGGTGTGTGTGATTGTGGTGGAGTCACTTGCGGGAGTGGCTTCATACCCTAGTTCGCCCTCCGTGGAACCCGTCACGGGAGGGGATGTGCACATTAAGGGACAGTGATTTTTAGTCGCTCGTCGATGAGCTGGACTTGGTGGGGATGGGCTGCAGTCCCCCACCGGCGGAGTGGATTACCTGTTGCGATGGGTAATCCGGCAGGGCTACACACTTCGGTGTGTAGTCGGTTACTGCGGAGGATGATCAGCCTGTTACATTGTTTGTTTGTCTTATATCGATTGAATGGTACTGACCCCGTTGTTGTTGTTTGTGGAATCTGCGGTGATCCATTCGGGGATGGTGAGCAGGCTTGACAGGT
Source organism: Silene latifolia (assembly GCF_048544455.1). Lineage (NCBI taxonomy): Eukaryota > Viridiplantae > Streptophyta > Magnoliopsida > Caryophyllales > Caryophyllaceae > Silene > Silene latifolia. Next base: position 58,195,034 of record NC_133530.1, on the reverse strand, counting down.
ATTGCTTTTGGTGAGCTTGGGCGGTCATGGGGGAGTCGTCTTCACCAGTTATAGCATCACAGTCTCGAGTCTTAGTTATGACTTTATAGTTGTCAGTTGTTGGATTTATTTTATTGGTTGGATTTGGATTTTTGTCAATATAAACAATTACACTCTTCAGTATTTCTAATAAATGTGTTAGGACAGACGCTTTTGGTATGTACTAACCTCGGGCAACCGAGATGGTAACTCTCTTTCATGGCTGGGTGGTCCTGGTAAGGCACCATAGTATGAGGGGGTGTTACACTTGGAAGCTGGATAATCTGGAAGCAGGGGCAGGACGACACGCAAGGAGGAATTCGACGTGGACCAGGATGCTAACAGAATCACGGGTAAAATAAGGAAATCCTAGTTATTGCCATATTTTGAATAAGGAAGGTCCAAATCACTACCAAATTCTGAAGACTTAGGGAGCAAACAAGGAACCCTAGGTGCAAGATCTTCATTATATAAAGGGCATAAACGCAAGACCAAAAGATCATTCAGAAATACACATGAGAAGCCCTAGCCACCAAAGTACGATCGTCTTAGCATTATTCCACGTTGTACCCTCAACCGAATTATAGTGAAAATATTGGTGGGATTCCATCTTCCCCTGCGGTTGTTTCTCATATCCGGTTTTCCGCGTAACCAAAATTCCTCGTGTCTTTTATTTACGTTTGCATTCAACTCATTATAGTGCATTGCAAATCGTAATATTGATTTAGCACTAATACTACTTTAACCGTATTTAGTAAAAATTTACCAAAACAACGATTACGAGGCATTACTGTAGACTATGTTTCTCTTCTTTAATACTTCCTCCTATTCATTCTAACTCTCCCCCTTTTCTTTTCATCTATTCATATAACTCTCCTCCTTTCCTTATTTAGTAAAGTTTTATACATATTTTAATCACCTTACCCCACAACAATACCCCACAATACTCATACTTTATCTTATTTTAATCACCTTACCCCACAACAATACTTATTTTAATCATCTTACTCCACAATAATACCTTCCCTCTCTCCAATTACCTTACACCACCACAATACTTTACAATAAAATAATTCTCCCCTTAATTTGCGTGCCCTTTTGAAAGAGGAGAGTTAAAATGAATAGGAGGGAGTACTATAATAACAGCTAGTCTTGCTTGTGACGAGTTAATCCCGTCACAAGCTTGTGACATCTCACAAAAAGGGAGAGGGGACAAGGTGGGGCACCCCCCCCCCATGTGCTTCCCACTCACCTCTCAATGGACATTTTATAAGAAAAAACGGTATTCGTCACAAGTTTGTGACGGATATGACGGATATCGCCCGTCTTCAATGAGATTTTGTGCTATAATAATGCTGAATGATAAAACTTTTTCACACAGCACAAAGATATAGGGGATAAAGGGCCCACGTGCATGTGAATTAGTTAAGAGGACATCAATTGAGGATAACTTTTTAAGAGTCCAAGTTGATGGACAAAGCGTCTTGTTTGTGATGGTAACTTGTGGCGGATAGTGATCCTTTTACAATATGTAAGTGAGGCGCTCCATATTCGTCCTACTTGCAATTGTGTGAGACTAGAGGGTCGCTATCCGTTACAAGCTTATGACGGATAGTATCCGTCATAAATGAGAAATTGGCGTAGATGAATCACAAAAGAAGTTATACCTAATGAAAGAATCCTATCTTAATAAGATCAGCCTAATTTATCAAGTTACAAGATGAATAATACCAAAATTGTTCATTAAAGTTTGATGGATTATACAAAATAATCATATCAATAAAGACTTAGTACTACATTTGGGTAGACATTCATGATGGTCGTTCATAAAAAAAAAAAAAAAAAAAAAAAAAAAAAAAAATATATATATATATATATATATTTAAAATAGATGTATCGTATTATTAATCCTTCTAAGGAAACAAAACATCTAACAGTAAAACTTATAACGAACGTTTTTTACAATATTCGAAAATTCAACTCCAGTTTATTAAGGATAAGTCTTACAGCGAAGTAATTAACTTACATTGCCGTATAAAGCACTAATATCCATCACCGTTTATAGAAATACAATTGGTGGTGAATAAACATTCGTTTGCCAATAGACTTATAAAGAATTTGTTTTTCCATAATCAAAAATTGTATTATACTCTATACTTCTTACCTAAAAATTAGCTACATGAATTCAAGCATTTTCTTTACCATCTTCATTGTCTTCAGGGTCATCGATGCCAACCCAACGAGTGAAAGCAAATAGAAATTCCTTGAAGTTGACCATCCCATTTTTATCCCAGTCCATCTCCTCTAGAACATAAACAAATACATTTACTTGAAAACATGACTTTTTTTTGGTAAAAAATAAAAATAAAAATTTGAATAATTCACGCGATAGTCTTGTCATTGTTCGAAATATTCAATTTTTGATCGGGAAAACGTAAAGAGGCCATAACTCTTGTTTACGAATTCAAAAACTAATTTTTTTTTTTTTTTTCAAATCGATCCTTTTTCTGAGGACTACGATTTGGAAAAAAATGTTGAAGAGTTTGTAATTCGTGACGAAGAGATATGGCCATTCAAATATTATTCGGTAAAAAATATTTTATCGTACAAATACTCCTAGCCATTAGATCCAAATGCGACAATGCGTTTTCTTAAATCGTAGTTCTCGGAAAGATGATCAATTTGAAAAAACAATTCGTCACTTTTGGAACTTGTAAACACGATTTATGTCCGCTTTAAGTTTTTCGGATAAAAAAATGGATATTTTGTGCAAAGTGGCAAACCTCAGGGATACTGCATGAATTGTCTGTTAAATATTTAAACTATATTACAAAGAACTACCAAAGGTTGTAGGACTTTTACACTCTACTTAAAATTTTAATTATTTTATCGACCACTACCAATATCATTTTTTTGATCCAAATTATGAAGTTTCAACGTTAAGCAACTGATTTTTGCAAGAAATTACCTACTTATCTACTTATTTAGCAAGTTAATGTCTAATTTTCTTTTCATTTTCCCTGAAATTACCTTATTATGGACGGTGATTGTCCATCTTTATCTTCCAGTTTTGTTTTGACAAAAAAAATCGACAAAAATGTATACCATTTAAAAGTTGTGGTTCCACATAATTAAAGAACATAAATTTAATTACTTCAAGAAAAAAGAACATAAATTTAATAGTTATTTAAAAGTTGTGCGGCCACGATTAATGGAGTTTCGTGAAATGTAATACGTTATGTTATTTTATAATAGTTAATAGCTATTTACATAATGAAATATGATAATTTACTAATTAAACAAGTTTAGAATAAAATGATAAACAAAAACGGTGAAATAAAGATTGAGTATCTTATCAAAAATTTAAAACATCAACACAATATTCCAAACATTTCGGTTAGGTAGTGTTTGTAAATCAGGAATTGATTTTATTTTTTCAATTGTAGAAATCAAAATATATGAATTCAATTCTAATTTGTTGGCGCCTAATTTAGCTAGGGTATTAAATTTATCATTTAAAGAGAATGTGGGCCTGAGAACTGAAGAAAAAAATTATTTGGCCAAAGTCAAGTTAGTCAAAGATCGAGGAAAAGCGAAGTCCAAGATGATCAAGAAGTCCAAAAGGCAAAACGTTGGGCTAAAGAGGGAAATAGGCGCCCATATGAAGCTTAAAGAAGACTCGGCGGTTTACTAACCGCCACCCACTAAGGAGTAGTTTCCAAGAAGCCAGATGACGTCTATATAAGGAGGCATTTCATTCAAGCAAAGGACAACTCAAACAACAACTCAAACAACTACAACTACAACTTAGTTTATCCTTAGATTAGGCTTTTAGGCGTAACATAGATTAGCATAAGTAGAAGTAGAAGTATGTAGCACGGCGAGCCCATCCGATCGTGGAGGTAATCAGCCATCTATCCCTTAGTTTGTAATTTAACATCCACAAAACTCTTGTGAAAACTCTCGTTGATGTTGTGTTATTGGAATCTTCTTATTATATAAGTACCGTTGGGAATTCATGTGTTTAAGTTTGAGAATTATATCATTCATTATTGAGCGCTAAATTATTATAAGTAATTTTGCGTTATTTATTATATTACGCATCTACAACTATGGCTCGAACCCTTGCATTCAAGGGTAGATCACAAAGTCTAGGAGGGTATTTATGACCTCCATGGTACCTTAAGGTACTAATCTTGTTTTCACACAAACAAGTTTTTGGTGACCAAAATGGGAGGATTAAGATAATTGATCCTTCTAATATATTAAATCTCATTTTACAGTGGGAAATGTACACAACTAGATCAAAATCTAGAATGAGGAAAGCGGACGATCAAAGTAAGGGACAAGATGCCCATACTGAAAGAACATCTTAACGCAAAGTATCTAGCAATGATTCGTTGGAGACTACGGACTACCCATAAAAGGAACTTGGAAAGTCCTCGTTTTAGGTCTACTCCTAATGATGAATTTCTTAATGCACATGAAAAATCTGACCACGCTAGAAGTGTGGTAGATAACATAGATGATGCCAGTAAGCGTTATCTATATGAACTACATAAGAAGTATGTAGGATCTTTGAATAATGTATTGATCGAAGTTAGGGAGGCCATGAGGAATGATTTTCATGAACATTATCGGCTCATGAGTGAAGAAAATGCTAGAGTTTCACAGATATTGTGAGATCAATTGTTGAAAACCTTGAAGATAATCAGTCAAGGGAATTAGTAAGGATGTTGCAAGAAATGAAAAGTCTTTTAACCGCTACTCAAAGGGTTTTGTCACGTGATATTGCCCAAGAGGTTATTAGCCAATTAGACCATTGATAGATAAACATGATAGCTTGAATGAGCGGTTATGTAGATTGTTGGATGATGGATTCCAAGATATGAACGCACGAACTAACATAGGAGAACATATTAGGGCCGATCCTAGAACTATTAACACTGGTTGTACTGAGCCTAGATCACGAAATCTTTTAACTACTCATTTAAGAGTATATGAAGCACCATTTGGACCACCTGACATCAGAAACCGGATGTTTGAGTATGGCGAATCATCTAGACATTTGGGCAATAACCAAAATGTACATGGACATCAGCGTCGTGTGTCTATTGAGTGAGGTGTTGATTATAATGGTACTCGTTCACCAGGGCTAGCATTTGATGTCAGTAGGATGATGCCTAATCAAGGTGGGTTTCTACACCCAACGCACAACCCTTAGAAGGGAATGAGGGCGCTTGAACCTCCATTAAGTTATCCTCCTAGGGATAAATGCGCCCAACCTCTACCGTTTATGAGTGATTTGATGGGCAATAGGTAGGACCTTAGAGCCTCGGGATTTCTGATATCAGGCGCATGTTGGTAATGGTATTGGACACAATGATCCATGTTTCCACTGGCAAAACCTTAACCAGGTGGGCCGTAACAATCCCTATGCCAGGGTAGGAGGGAACCCAGGAAACCCATTTTATCAATATCCCTCTGATCAATTTCCTGATCAAGGACAAGCTTATGGTGCTAATCTGATGTCATTTATGGCGCATGTTGAACATATAATAGAAAATTATAAGAACGCCGAAAACCGAAGGAATCAAAGGATTTGTCATAAAAATTGTATCCTGAGTGGGTGGATAGACAATATCCATATCCTCCAGGATATAAGATTCCTGATTTTACTTTGGTTTCTGGAGATGGGGAAGTCTCTAGTATGGAACAATTGACTAGATTTACCAGCCAATGTAGAGAGGCTGCAAATAATGACTATTTGAAACTAAGATTGTTTCCCATTTCATTAACTAAAACATCATTCAGCTCGCATGTTCATTTAGCGCCGAATTCCATCCCTGATTGGTAGGCGATGAAAAATAAGTTCCATAATCATTTCACTAGAATTAATTCTGCGATAACTATAAGTGACCTAACAAGGATATAACAAGGGACAAGAGAACCTGTCGATGAGTAATTAACTAGATTTAAAAATGCTAAAATTCGATGCTATTTGAATTTACCGGAGGGGGAATTTATAAGAATTGCTAAGGATAGTCTTGTAATTCCTTTTAGGAAGCGCTTTGATGGTATCATTTTTAGAAACATTATGGAACTAACGGAATCAGTTACTAAATATGAGCAAGTGTTGAGTGATGAAAGTCGATAACGTCATAAAGCGTTCAATTGTGTCACTATTGAAGAAGAGGATGATTTCTGTGATGTTAATATAACGGAAATCCCAAAAGGGCCTATTTTTCAATGTGCGCCATTAAAGAAGAAAGACGTTTCTGCTACTTCATACATGAAAAATACTATGAAGCTAGCGTCTCTACAATTTTGACATAACCAAAGGGGAAAAAATTTTTAGGCACATGCATGCAAATAATATTATTAAAATTAAGGGAAATCATAAAATTTCGTCGACGCATAAGCTAAAAGGGAAAACTTTATGTTTATGGCACAACGCTAGATCTCATGCTACTAATAATTGTTTTGTGTTTAGGAACGTTTTGCAGGATTTGATTGATAATGGTCAGATTTTGTTTTCAAGTGGTGATAGTGTTAAAATAGATGATGACCCATTTTCTGTGTTAAAATTTGAATGTAATATGTTTGATATCAAACCAACACTAACAATTCCAAATACTTATTGGCAGGAGGAGAGAGCACAGAGTTTGTTTGACCATTTGGTGGATAAGCGTTTGTTAAGTTTTCCGAAAGTTGACAATGTGGAGATGAAAGGAATTTGTAATTAGCATATGACTGAACTTCACACCACAGACAAGTGTCAGACTTTCTGGGCCTTTATAACAAAATTAGTTCAGAATGGGAAGATTACATTTCTTCTGTCTGACGGAGAAGCGTTAGATTTGGCCAATTAACGTAAAATTTTAGACACTCTGAAATGGAAGCCTAGCAAGACTAATGAAGGGTCTGCGCCTAAATCTTATAAGAAAACCGTGGAGGCGGATCCTAGTCATGCACGTTTGATCGAATGCATGAAGAATGTGCGGAGGAACTTGTGTTTAAGTTGTGCTGATATGCTGCACTTTGGGCTTGTTCGAACTCAAGCTATTCCGAATGATCCTAAATTGGTGCCGGCTTATCAGCGGCTGACAGTCAAAAGGATCACAGACCTGGAAAATATGGGTCCTAGTAAAGGATCTAAAGGAATGTAGTCTCTTGGATTTGTCAGGAAGCCTCTTACTTATTTGAGAAATCAAATGAATGACCCTGAAGGAAAAGGTGTTCTTGTTACTAAGAGCCAAAGGAAGAACCATGTTAAGGCATTGGCGGCGAACGCCATGGCTAATTAAGGTGGAAATGTAGTTGGTGCAAGAGGCGATGGTAGCACAGATCCTGGTTCAGGATCAAGAAGCTTGGAAGAAGGAAAATAAGACTAGTATCGAAGCTTGTGTCAATGCCATCGATAAGCTAAGTGATCTTATAATGGGTGATGACAAGGAAAATGAGGATTTAGGGGATTTTTTTTAACTCGAATTCGGATATGTTGGGGACTAATGAAGATCTACAGCCAATTCAAATTGGTTCTTTGGACCCAGATACGATGGAATGTATGATGGTGACTATGTTGCCAAAGGAGTTCAGCCCTAAAGGATCATTATCTATAAGCTTAGATTCGCCAGGGTAAGGTATTTTTGATTGTTTAATTGCAAGTAATTTCTTTCGTAATGATGCACTGGATACAGATTTAACTCACCAGGTTAAGCCCTTATTCATACGCTGGGGTGTGGATAATGACCATTGTAAACCTTTATATATTAAAGTCAAATTGGAAAATCGTGTGGTAAGTAGAGTCTTGATTGATAATTGAGCTACCGCTAATATTGTCCTAATTGTTATTCTTCAGTTGGTTAGAAAGTCAGAAAAGGAAATAACTCCTTGTAAAGTATTAGTGACTAGTTTTGTCGGAACCACAGAATGTTGTGAGGGAATGATATCGCTGGTGATTAAAGTAGGATCGTGTTGAAAAACGATGCCTTTTTATGCTCTTAGAAGTATAATGACTTATAATGCTTTAATATAAAGGAGTTGGTTGCATAAAACTTATACCATCCCTTCTTCATTATATCAATTATTATTTATGTAGAATGGTTGAAAATATAAGATTATTTATGTTGATATTCCTACTGTTGAAGTAAATGTCACTAACTTAGGAAATGATTCTAAGGAACATGCATTAGATCTGCGAGTGGAAGCGTTTGATCAATGGTAGATTGTAGATGTTGAAAAGCATAATGTCTTCGATAAAATTGAAGAAATTCGCGTAGAAGAATTAGAGGACATCCCCGAAGAAGGTCTTGCAGTAGCAGCAGGCGCTCAGGAATTGAGCTTATTGTCGATTAACTACTAGAACGTAGTAATTGCTATGTATTTTATATTTCTACAAGTATTCTAATGACGTTTGTATACAATAAGAATTACAATTTAGAAAATAATGATTCTTCTATAGAAATAATTGATGATTTAAGTCCGAATAAAAATGGGCAGTGTAGTAAAGGCACATCATTGACATGGGTAGAAAGACCATGGGTGAAGAATGATGATATTAGAAAGGAATCACAAGATCCCTTAGAGGAAAATTGAATATATGAATTGAAGGAGCGCCTAGATTCACATATATTAGCCAAACTTATCATATGATGAAAAAGAGGTGATGAAAACAATTCGGTTCGAGTACAAATATTGTTTCGCTTAGGAACATCATGAGATGCCTGGCATTGACTTGAGTATTGCTAGACATCGTTTACCGATCAAACCTGGTTGGAAACCAGTAATTCAACAACCTAGAAGAATGTCGTTAGAAGTCATTCAAGCTGTTAAAGATGAGGTTGGTAAGCTTTTAAAAGAAATGTTTATCCGCCCAGTGAAATATGTAGAGTGGATAGCTAATATCGTTCCAGTCATTAAGAAGAATGAAAAGATTAGAGTGTGCATTGATTTTCGAGATCTAAATAAAGTCACTTCTAAAGATCGGACGAGTATCATATGCCTTTGGTTGATGTAGTCATTGATGCCACCACAAGGCATTAGTATCTAACTTTTATGGATGGATACGCTGGGTACTACGAGATAAAAATTGAGGAGGATTGTTATAAGACAGCGTTCAGGTGTCTTAGTTCTTTGGGAACGTTTGAATGGGTGGTTATGCCATTTGGATTAAAGAATGTGGGTGGCACGTATCAGCAAACTATGAACTGTGTCTTTCTTGATTTAATAGGCGATTCAATGGTCATCTCTATTGATGATGTCGTTGTTAAGTCCAATGAATTTGATGAACATTTGTTTCATCCTCGACAAGTATTTGAAAGGATGAGGGAGTTCAATCTTAAAATGAATCCTTTGAAGTGTGCTTTTGGCGTTAGTGCCGAAAATTTTCTTGGATTTTTTATTCATCAACGAGGAATTGAAATTGATAAATGCTAAACCGCCTTATAATAAAACGGAGTTGCAATGATTCTTTGGGCATGTGAATTATGTTAGACGATTTATTGCTAATTTAGCTGGGAAAACAAAAGTTTTTTCTCCGTTACTGCTATTGAAAAAGGAAGATGCTTTTGTTTGAAAAAACAGTCATCAGGAGGCGATTGATCAAATTAATCCAACTATCCTAATTTCTCCTAAAGCAGGGAAAACACTTAGCCTTTATTTGTCGACCGTCGAACAATCAATTGGTTGTATGTTGTCTCAGGAAAATGAGCAAGGCTTTGAACAAGTAGTATTTTATTTAAGTCGAGTCCTCCAAGAAACGGAGCAGCATTATACTTATTTAGAAAACGTATGTTTAAGCTTTTATGACGTCTTGGTTAAATTATGACATTATTTTATGGCTCAGACTATTGAAATAGTATCGGGGATGGACGTAATGAAACATACATTGTCTCAACCTTTATTGATAGGACGTTTAAGTAAGTGGACTATATTCATCCGCTTCAATTTTATTTAGTCTAGATTCCACAAAGAGCGATAAAAGGTCGGGTATTAGCCGATTTTGTTATCGACCATCCTTGTTTTGATATAGAAACAAGTGATATTAATAACAGTACTCCCTCGGAAATGTATTTTGATGGATTGTTCAGTTCAAATGGCTCAGGTGTGGGTGTTGTGATCTCGTTTCCTAAAGGGAGAGAATGAAAATTAACAGTAACTTTGCATGGTCAAGGTACTAACAATAAAGTGGAATATGAGGCACTTATTACTGGTTTGGAGAAGTTAATTGAGCTAGGCGTCCTCCATGTTCGAATATTAGGTGATTTCCTACTTGTAATAAACTAAGTTAATGGTTTGTTCAAGTGTAAATCTTTACCATTATCTCAATATCTTCAGAAAGTTGAAGGTTTATTAAAACATTTTAGAAGGATTGACTGCGTTGATGTGTTAAGAGATTAAAATACGATTACTAATCAATTGGCTCAGTTTGCTTATTGGCATTGATACATGAGGGACATGGGTATAAGTTCAAAATACAAGTTCGAGTCACTCTAATCCTTCAGATTCGTTCACTTGAATTAAAAGTTCAATATCTCCGAAAATATGGCTATTTTTGTTGTGATTATGGTTGTAGATGAAAGTACATGATGTTAGCTTTTCAACGAGTGGTCACACGCTTTATTTGGTTAAGTAACGAAGGAGATATGGTCGTTTTAAGTTGAGCTGTCGAATTCCTTCGCGGGTGACAAAAATGACGTGACTACAAGATGCAAGCTCAATTGGAATCGATCTTAAGTTACTTTTCTATATCGAGTCTAAATTATTTGTTTCCTAATTCGAGTCAAGTTGTTTTAATTTCCTAATAAGTTTAGGAAAGCCAAGTACTTTTCTAATCCTAGTTAAAGTAGTTGCTGTTTTATTTTCAAATTATTGTCATGTTATTTTATGGTAATAGTGAGTACTATAAATAAGGGTCTTTGTATTCAGTTTTAATCAATGACATAAATTAATTCAATAAGAGCCACTATTCGTTTATATCTTCGAATTTCATGCGAGGAAGAGGAGTTTATTCACGTCATATCCAAGTTTTAGTTGAGGGGTCTTGCTGGATTTTTACAACTAATCCATATCTTTAATATTTTTCGTTCAATATTATACAAAAAAAACAAAAATAAACAGTTGAATTTTCGATGTGTATTTTACAACATAAAACGAATAGTCCAACGTACTGATCTAATCCTTAAAACCGAGTAGGATTTTACAATGATACATGAGGGACATGGGTATAAGTTCAAAATACAAGTTCAAGTCACTCTAATCCTTCAGATTCGTTCACTTGAATTAAAAGTTCAATCTCTCCGAAAATATGGCTGTTTTTGTTTTGATTTTGGTTGGAGATGAAAGTACATGATGTTAGCTTTCCAACGAGTGATCACACGCTTTATTTGGTTAAACAACGAAGGAGATATGGTCGTTTTAAGTTGAGCTATCCAATTCTTTCGCGGGTGACAAAAATGACGTGACTACAAGATGAAAGCTTAATTGGAATCGATCTTAAGTTACTTTTCAATATCGAGTCTAAATTATTAATTTCCTAATTCGAGTCAAGTTGTTTTAATTTCCTAATAGGTTTAGGAAAACCAATTACTTTCCTAATCCTAGTTAAGGTAGTTGTTGTTTTATTTTCAAATTATTGTCATGGTAGTTTATGGTAATAGTAAGTACTATAAATAAGGGTCTTTGTATTCAGTTTTAATTAATGAGAGAGTTTAATTCAAGTTTTATACTTGTGTGTTTTATAGCTTGCGAGTTATAAGATTGTTATTCCATCCTTGCGAGGTTGAGATTTTAGTGTGATTTGATCTTTCGAGTTGAGAGCCACTATTCGTGTATATCTTCGAATTTATTGCGAGGATGGAGAGTTTATTCACGTCATATCCTAGTTTTACTTGAGGGTCTTGCGAGAGTTTTACAACTAATTCATATCTTTTTTAATTTTTGTTCTAATATACCTAGAAAAACAAAAAAAATTACAATACATTTTTCCCCTGCAAAGTTACTCTAAATTTGGTAAAACCCGTGGTTATTTTACATCAGGTATAACTTGGAATATTTTGATGTGTTAACAAACGTAGAGCATTCAGAAAGGAATTTTCTTGTAAGGAAGATACGTTTATAACGAAAATTTATAAGGTTGATATTTTGGAGCAACCTTTGGATTTGCGAACTGACATTATAGGTCTTTTAAAGAGTCCGCCTCAAAAAGGGTTGAATCCTAAGCTTCGAAAGAAAGCCTTTGGATACTTTTTGCTTGATGACATCCTGTAAAAAAAGGATCCTCAAGTAGTTCTATGGAGGAGTTTAGGCGCTGATGATGCTTTGCTCATCATGGCAGAGGTTCACGAAGGTGTTTATGGCGCTCATCAGTCTGGACCAAATATGCGATGGTTAATTCATCGACATGGTTTTTACTGGCCTTCTATTTTAGAAAATTGTGTAACATATGCAAAAGGTTGGAAGTCGTGTCAGCGCTATATAGTCAGATTAGTAGGGCTCCTGCTAATGATTTAAAGCCCATTATAAAGACATGGTCGTTCTGTGGCTCGGGCAATGGATATGATAGGTGAGATTACCCCACTTTATTCCAAGGGACATAAGTATGTGGTGGTCGTTAATGATTATTTCACTAATTGGGTTGAAGCTAAACCTTTTAAAACTGTGAAGGCACAAGATTTAGTGGATTTTTTGAAGGAGTTTATCTTTATTCGCTTTGGGATGCCAGAAAGCCTTATAGTGGACCAAGCGCCTGTTTGTAATGGACCACCTATACAAGAATTTACAACTCAATTTGGGGTGAATTTGTTAAATTCTTCTTCATATTATGCTCAGGCAAATGAGCAAGTTGAATATACGAATAAGTTTACTAAAGCTGAGATCTCTAAAATGATTAATAATAATCCTAGGTCTTGGCATGAAAAGTTTCTTGATACGTTGTGGCTTATAGAACTTCAAAAAGGGGGGCTACATGGTACACTCCTTATGAGCTAGTTTTGGCCATGATGATGTGATTCCAGCCGAGATTAATATAGAATCTGCTCGGATTTTGTATCAAAATTCGATGGATTTAGGTTCTTATGTTGAATCTATGAATATTTCTAACTTTGATATTGAACATCAGAGAGAGTAGGCGATGAAAAATTTGTTGCAAAATAAGGTCAAGTCAGCCAAAACATATAATGCTCAGGTCAAGGCTAAATCTTTTCTAAAAGGAGATTTGGTATGGAAAGTGATCTTACCAGAGGGACATAAGAATCACGTCTATGGAAAATGGTCGCCTAGATGGGAACGACCGTTTAAGGTTACTAGTCTTTTCAGGAAATGTGTATGGCCTGAAAAACTTTGATGGAACACAATTCAAAAGAGGTATAAACGACAAATTTTTGAAGTTCTATTAATCCACTATTTGGGAGAAGTACGCAACAATTATTAAAACACGATATCTAGAGTTTTAGGATAACATGGAGGCGTTACGCTGATTGTATAAAATCAGCCCTCGAGTGTATGGCTTGGCGAACAAAGGCCAGAAAACCTGAGATTTCATCATTAAGGGCCCGGGAGCGCGAATTCTAGTGGTTCTTCATTTCGTACAGCTGTTTCTGAATTAAGGAAACATGTTGCTGGATTTTCTCGATTTGAGCTCGAATTAGATGGGCTGGTTGTCCAAGCGATGAAGGTAGCATAAATAGACCTTTTGACAGAGCTTGGCATTGAGCTTTCATCTCATTGAGGGCCTTTTCCGCATCGCCTATTTTCTGATCAAGTTCCTTAATGTAGCCTTCATGTTGACGTTGAGCATCGAATGTTGAGGTTATTTGATAACAGAAGGTCTGCGTAGACACAGTGTCAACACAGAATTCTTCATGAAGATGTGCATACCTGTCAAAGTTGTCGAGCGCCGATGCTTGTAGTTGACTTATCTTTTTAACATAACTCTGAACTCGTGCGTGGAAGGGAGAAGAACTTCCTGATACTTCGGATAGTTCATGGAGTTGTTGAAGTAGCTCCATGTTGGTTGGTAGTAATGCTGAGCATTCCAACTTTGCAATAATGGAAAACACTGAAGGTGAATTTATCATTTTCTCAGCCATTGGTTACTGATCAAGCAACAATGTCAGCGGTGTAAGCTTCTCAAGAGTATTTTCTTGGGGGTACTTTCAGGAGGAGATGGTGTTTGAATCACTTCAGTCTCTTTAAAGGAGTCTTCTTCTTATGAACGAAGAATTACTTGAAAGGTTTGAGAGTCTGATGGTGACTGTCCACGTACAACATTATCTACAGTCATGGTTGAAACAAGGTCCCTTTGAAGTGCTTCGCTTGAATTTGTGGCAGCAGGAATGGGGGATGTTACCCTTGAAACAGCTTGAACACCTTGTTCTTTTGGGATCAACATGAGTTGGTCCACAGCTTTGATGCGCTTTTATTGAGCCAGATCGCCCTCCTCACGGTGGGGGGAGGGGGGGAGGGTATGCGTTGCTTGCTTCGTCACAATGACTGGAGTAGAAGGGGTTATTTGATCCTAATCAACAATCTCAATTACTTGAGTGGTTGGAACTTGAGAATTATCAAGTGTAACATCAATGACTTTTCGCTTTTTGAGGCTTTTCCTAGAGGCCGAGGGGCCAGCTCGTTTCCTGACAAGGATGGTTTCCTCTGAATTTTCTGGTTGAATGGGTTCTTCTTCCTCTGCTTCACCGATGGGGGAATGTTGAACTTTCCTGGGAAGTAACAGGGAATGTTGAGCTCCTGTATGGTGGGCGCTGAATATCTTGCGGAAGCAAAGTTAAGCGGCATTCATGATGAGTTGTTAAGGCTAGGAACTTCAATCCTGGTGTTTTGACTACAAAGATAGAGTTACATAAACATATCTATCGGGAGAAGCCATATGACTGTATAAAATTGTTATGAAAATCAAAGATTACCTTTGATGCTTTCTTTGAGCCTGCTGGTAGTTTGAATTAGGCTATCTGCTGAACACCATGGTGAAGAAGACCACCATTGAGTATGTAAGGTAGTGGTTGCACGATGGCGGTAGCGCCAGCTTTGGGTCATAGATATTGGAACGGCACTAGAGTAGAGTCTTTGAATGTCCGCAATATTCAATTTTACTCTACCTTGCCACTGGTTGTTTATTGACCACAAGAATGGAATTGTAAAAGACTGGACAAGGCCAAATTGGCATGCAACAAGGTGAGGGTTATAAACCTCCGCACCAAAATCAATAGTAAGAAATGAGGAATACGACAAGTCTCTAGGTCACAGAAAGCTGTCCCAAATTTCCTGGGTTGGTTCTCAAGAACCGGAAATTCCATGGCGATCATCCATGGAGGTAGATATAATTTAAAACGATAAATGGGAGAATCAGAGAAGTGGTGCTCCTACATATAGCATTGAGTGATAGCCCAAAGAGAATTCCTTTGATAGACGAAGGAGCTGACAATGTCGCCAATAGTCTTAGACACGTTTAGAAATTCGGCGAGACTTTAGCGTTTAGGGTAGCATTGCCATTCTAGATAAGTTTAGGGTCAATAGCGCTATGGTAAGGGAAATAAAGAGTTGCCCAACAGGACAAAAGCAAGAAAGGATCTGATACTGGAGGGACATAGATATATGTTTGAAACGCAAGTTCGAGTCACTCTTGACATTTCAGATTCGTTCACTTGATTTAAATGCAAAATATCTCCAAATATATGGTTTATTTTGGTGTGATTTCTATTGGAGATGAAAGTACATGATGCTAGCTTTCCAACGAGTGGTCACACGCATTATTTGGTTAAATAACGAAGAAGATGTGGTCGTTTTAAGTTGAGCTGTCCAATTCTTATGCGAGTGACAAAAATGACGTGACAACATGTTCGAAACTCCATTGGAATCTATCTTAATTTGTCTTTTCCAAAATCGAGTCTAGTTCTTAGTTTTCTAATTCGAGTCAGCTTGTTATTATTTGTTTCCTAATAAGTTTAGGAAAACTAGTTTCCTAATTTCAGCAAGAGTAGTTATTATTATTTCCTATTTAATTTAGGAAATATATTATTGTCTTTTATTAGGAATAGGATGTCAATCTTATCATTATAAATAAGGGTCTTTGTAATCAATTTATTCAATCAATGAGAGAGTTTAATTCAAGTTTTAAACTTGTGTGTTTTATAGCTTGCGAGTTATAAGATTGTTATTTCATTGTTGCGAGGGTGAGATAGTTATCATTCTTCCTTGCGAGGTTGAGTGTTAGTTGTGTGTTGTTTCAAATTTCTTGCGAGGAAGGAGCAATTCACTTCATATCCTTTATTTTTGTTCTATTTTACATACAAAAACAAAAAAAATTACTTTTAAATTCCGCTGCAAAATAATACTCAAACACCTTAAAATTGTGAGAGTTTTACATCAGGACCACTTACGCCACTTGCAAGCAGGGGTAAGACATGCTTCTTTTGGTTTTTTACCATCAGTTTTGGGAAAGTTGCGAGCATCATAGTGGCAGCAACGAAGCATTATGTAGACGGAGCCTAACATTAAAGGCGCTATAGGAACTGGTTGGTTTGGTGCATGACTGAGTATCGGCGACAAGTGGAATAAATCAGCGAACGCATCCACCGCTCTTGGGCATTAAGAGCCTGTAAAATACATAAGCAAGGAAGAGGTTGTCCTCGAATTTGACTGAGGGGTCACTTCTAAACTTTTTCTTGATCTCCGAGAAACCCTTTTTGGGTGCTGCAATGCGTTCTATCCCATGTAGTATACACTCCTTCACAGAGGCATTTGCCCTCGTTTGAGAGGTTGTTCTTGTCTAAAGAGATGATGTTTCTGGCAGGACCAACTGGTGATAAACCAGTCAGGCAACTAATATTAGCCAAGGTAATAATAGTCATGGCGATATATTGTAACATTTCGTGTTTGTTATGTTAATTGATGTGTCAAAAGTGTGTGTTAACCGTGTTAGAAATGCGTGACGTCCGTATGTACGATATACAATACCCTTATGTTGTTTAAGTACGGGAGCGAACTTCGGGACGAAGTTCATTTTAAGAGGGGAAGACTGTAATACCCCGTATTTTATATATAATCAATTAAACGGATATTAATATATATTAATTATTATACATTTTATATATTACTAATTAAGTCGGGTTAATTGTTGAGTCGATAATTACGTTAATTATTTTACTTGACTCGCGTTGTATCGATCTAAGTTAATTGAGACGGGTTTATATGGAATTCGAAATGTGAGCTAAACAATTTACCCTCCACCCAATTGAGCTGGCCCAATAACATGTCCAACCCAATTAACCCTAATAACCCTAACCCTAATAGTACCCTAACCCTAATAGTACCTACCCTAACCCGCCTCCCTCATTCCTTACTCCCTCAACCCGCCTCCCTCCTTCATCAACACCAATCATCGGCTTTCACGATAGAGAGAGAGAGAGAGTAGCCATGGGGGTTGACGGCACAAAGAAAGGAAGAGCTAGGGGCGATTGACGACGACCGTGGGTGGCCCCGGTGGCGGTAGAGGCGGCGAAAAAAGGTATGAGTCAACCCCTTTCCCCTGTTTTCGAATTTCTAGCTGTTTTGTTGGTGGTTGCGTGTCCGCTAGAGGCGTTTACGGTGGTTGTTGACGGAGTATATGGGTAGGGTGGTTAGTGACGAGTGTAGTGGTGGTGGTTATGGTGGTTTTGGGTGGTGATAGTGACGGTAAAAAAGCGCGGTGACGAGTGTGGCAAAACGGGTTTGGTTACGGGTTTCAGGTGGGTTTAGAATGCTAGGTTTTGGGTGGCGCCACCGTGGACTCGGGGGAGGTCGAACCGGCGGCGCCACGACACCTGGGTACGCTGTTTGACGGCGAGCAAGGTCGTGGTGGTTTGGCAGGGGTTAGGTAATGGTTGCGGTGGTTGTAGGTTGGGTATTGGAGGTGTTTGGTGAGGCGTGGTGGTGAACCAGGCCAAATGGCGGCGCCGGTTTGACTCGCCGGCGAGAGTCGACCCTAGTGGGGGTGGTCGTTGGTGGCTGGGTCAGAGTGGGGGTTTGGGCTGGTGGCTGACACGGCCTAGTGTTGGCGCGTGGGAGTGTGGGGGTGCGTGTGAAGGGACGGTGGTTGATGACGGGCTGTTTTTAGTTTGAAACGGGTTTTTCATAGTTTAATCGTTATAATTCGTTATTTGGTCGTATTCTTAATTAATTTATTTAATTCCCGAGTTATTTAAATAATTAAAGTCGGGTTTTTGAATCGGGTTGTTGAGTTGTTCAAATTAATTAATTCGGGTTTTCTTAATCGCATAATTCGTTTAATCCTTTAATTATCGTTTTGGTTTTAGTTCCGAGTTATTTAAGATAAAATAATAATTAATAATAATTAATTAATCAGAGACGGGTTTAATAGAAAAGCTACTATATCGGGAAAGTCCATTTTAGGAAATTCTATTTTTAGTAACTTCTATTTTGGGAACAGGAATAGTTAAGTAATTGTTTATCATTTAATTATCTTTCGGAGGGCGAATTGTCGTGAAATATTCTTGGACACCCACCATTTGACTCATCGATCGAGGTAGGGAAATACACTTGACCTATTATCATTGTTGTTGAATTGTGTTGACTTAATTCATGGTTATTGATTTACGTTATGTTTCATATACGGGAAGGTGATTGATCAATTGATCGTATTGAGTATGATATCACAACATCGGGTAACCGCATGATTTTATGATTTATCGGTTCATGATTTATATATATATTGTGGTGCATTAATTTCTTTTGAGCATTCATATGCATTGGAGATGGAGGATGTGGTGGTGATGTGGTGTGGTGATGATGATGTTGTGATAAGGCCCAGGCGGGTTCTGCAGACTTGCCCTGGTGTCCTCGATTCGGTGGCGGATTGGCTACGGTCGATATATATAGTCTACCGGGGATCGGTATGGCTGGGCGTTCCGGGTTATGAGTTATGAGACTGGTTATGAGATATGAGTTGAGATGGAGATGGAGGTGACGGAGGAGCATGCATATCATATTTTTTTTTTTTGTTGTTTCATTGTTTTCCCTACTCAACCTCGTGGTTGACCCTGTGTATTCGTGAACACCGTGATGACTCAAATATTGGCGAGCGACTTGACGGGTTTAAGAGATAGAACGGGAGCTTGGTGGGCGTGATACACTGGATCAGAAGACTTAGTAGCTAGATCATCATCTAGAAGACTTTCACTTTTATTTATGTTAGTTCTTTGTAATTTGACGTAAAAGAGGTTTTGTAATAATTAAGTTAAAGTAATTATATAATTTTGCCTTGGAGTTTAATTTGTTATTCACTACCTCGGGAAACCGAGATGGTAACAGTCCGGTTTATTAGGGAATGTCTTGCTAAAGGCTCCTTCATAAACCGGGGTGTTACAAAGTGGTATCAGAGCGAACGATCCTCAGGCCTAAACCAATGAACCCAATGAACATAGGAAGAGTCTAAATAAAATGAACCCCGGGATAGAACTGTTAGGAGCACACTAAGGTAAGGTATGAGTTAGGGGCCCCATCACACCGAACAGCCCTCTCAGTTTGACCCGGAAACCCTGAGTGTATATGAGAGAAAGGGTAGAAAAGTTGCATGAGGTTGAGCATGAAATTCCTATATCGTTGCCTAAGTGTTAACTGATTGATACATTGATTATTGCATAAAAGAGTTGATGTATACCTTGAGATCCATATATTCTAACCATTCTGCAGGACAACGCTACGGTAAGTATTTTGTATGAATGATGACGTGATCATATGATGTTGTGGAGATGAGAAATAAATTTTCGAGTTCAGGTTAATAATCAATGAAGTGTTGTGGTAGTCGTGAGCGTGAAAATAATTGCAAATTGATGATATACATCTGGGTGGATGTTGAATGATGTGTTGATAGTACTACTATGTCTAGTAATATGCGGTTATGTGATCCCGAAGCCATGCTAGTATAGTATTGTGATAGAAATTAGAAACACTATTGAATTGCAAGTTTATAGTCATAGCAATCGTGATTTAGATGTAAGGAGTAGATCGAGATGCGAAAGGATTCTATGGGGTAGATGTTACGAAATACACAAAGTGAGATTTAAGTTAGGATGAGTTAGTATCGATAGTATGGTTGTAAGAGTTTGGGACATAGAAAATGAATGACTTAGTGCTGAAACTTGTTTTGTTTGATTGTACTCTTTAATTGACCTTACTGCCATTTCTTTTCTGTTTATTGCCTATGGATGAAAATTTTATGAGAGATAGCCTTGGGAGTTAGTATTCATTTGGCGTTAGTTTCATGCTTATATGATATACGGATTAGGAGTAATAAATATTTTAGTGAGCTGTGGTTAGGAAGTTCCTGTGCAGTGATGTTTGACATTAATAATTTTTGCATAATTCCAACTCCATCGATCAAAAGAGTCGCATAGGTTCTCAAATTGATAAGCCACGAAAATTCTTGATGTCTCTATATTAAACGGTAGGTTTTGCAAACTGACCCAAGTTTTGGACCAATTGCTGTCACATGTTTGTTTGGACCAACTGAGTTGTAAAATTCTTTAAAAATGAAATTCTTGTGCTTTAGACCTAATTCTTTTTCCCCTGTGTTTTTAACTCTCCGTGTTTTATAAAAATAATATGAATCAAGTTTTAATCGAACGGTTATTTATTCGTGATCTTTGAAAGTTACAATGTGAAACATGACTTGTAAAATGTGTGTTCTAGGTTGAGTTTCATACAGTTGTTTGATTAATTCATGAGCCTTAGTAATGTGAATTTATAATGCTTTATATGACGATAGTAGCACGCATGTTCAGTAGTTATGTATCTTAACAAGTGATAAAATTAAAACTTAGTTGATAACATTGTTGGCATGATAGCATGAGTAAAATTGGATAGCTTAATTTGATTCTTAATCGAGGGTGAAATGTTTATACGAGTCCAGTTGTTTGCATACTTTATATACATTTGGCATGTTGTAATGTCTCTGGTGTGTGCATCATATTTGCATAGTGGTCGGATATATAAATATAAAACTATATTGTCATATCTTGGTAAGTTGATGGCGTTAAAAGTTAATTGATTGTTCTAATATACACGCATGAATAATTATAATAATTATGTCTAAATGTTTACACATGGATGGTAGTAATGAGTATGTCTAAATGTTCACACATGTAGAATGAATCTGAGTTCTAATGTCTTTCATATGAGTTGTGTGCCCATAGTTATATTTATTACCTTCATCGCATTAAATTATTTCAGTTGGACCTACACCTATAACATGATAATAAACAGTGTTGTTATTCCTTATTGAATATGTTCGTTATTACAATGTCATAAAATGCTAAAGTGATTCTTGCAATTGTATGGGTGTGATATAAAGGAAACTGTTTGATATAACACGATAATTGGCATATCTATATTCTCGAGTCGTTACTATCAATTATATTATAATAAAGATTGTTATGATAACTATGTTGACAATTATAATAGGATAACCCTTTGATGATTCACATGATATGCATTGGTTTAAATGATAGTCGTTATAGTTACGTTTAATTAAGCCTACGAGTTGCCTAATTATTCAAACCGTACAAATCAGAGAAGCTGTTCAAGTTGTTAATCTTTTATCATAGCTAGTGTTCTACAAAGTATATGATGGCAAATGTATATGTCTAAGTTATTTATACGATATCTTTTGTTTTCTTTGAAAATGAGTATACTAAGTTGCTAGACACAATTGAAAGATATGATTGCTAAAATGTGAAACATATGTGGGATATGAAAGTGATGTTGTTGTTGTCATAGATCATATGTAGTTACTTTTATTGGGAAATATGTTTTCAGAATTGATATCGTGCAAACAATTTTTATAATTTAAAATATGAATTATGAGTATGTTGTTGATTGCTTAAATTCATCGACCCAATTCGTGACCTAAACCAGTGAGTGAGTAAATGGTTGTACGGACATGTCAATAAGATCCTGTGAGTGTGATGGATGGTAGTGGTAGATCTATTTTCTGTGATATGTTTACAATGTGAGAAGTTCTTAAATTGTTTTGTTGATTTTGCTCTCGCTCGTTCATAGTCTATAATTGATCATCAAATTTGTTTAGTGGTGAAACCGTGTAAACCTTGGTTCCTTTCTTGTTGTTCTTTAGTTTGATGTTGTGTTTTTAAGTTAAGCATGAGCTAGTAATAAATGTTACTTGTTGACAATCAGTTAATTCCATAATAAAACCTTGTTTCGACCTTAATGTTAATGCGCAATCTTTTATCATATGTTCTTTCCTGTCACACGTGGTTGATAATGATTTTGTTGCATATGTATATGAAAATTGAAAAGAGGTTACGAGGACGTAACCATGTTTCTAGTCGGGTAAGATTGTAAAATCTTAATGTTTATATTGCACTTGTTTGTAGATGGTAGTTTTGATCAAGTAGATGTTTCGTTGTGGGGTACCTATGCAAATGAGTTCTATATGTTTTATTCCTACTTTTGTTAGTTGGTTGAGGTGATAAAGGAGAGTGTAGTTAAACTACTGGTATTGAGTTATGAGTTGTGGGGCCTTTGTGCCGAGTTACGTTTACGGTCCAGTGAGACCATGGTTATTGAGTTACTTGAGCCTGAGATCGGAATTTAGATGGAAGATGACGGTGTTCTCAGATGAATATTTAGTTGTTATACATTGGTGTTCTCAGGTAGTTATTAGTCGTAGTTAGTTGGGTTAAGTAAAGACGAGTTAAACTTCGGGACGAAGTTTATTTTTAGGAGGGCAGAATGTAACATTTCGTGTTTGTTATGTTAATTGATGTGTCAAAAGTGTGTGTTAACCGTGTTAGAAATGTGTGACGTCCGTATGTACGATATACAATACCCTTATGTTGTTTAAGTACGGGAGCGATCTTCGGGACGAAGTTCATTTTAAGGGGGGAAGACTGTAATACCCCGTATTTTATATATAATCAATTAAACGGATATTAATATATATTAATTATTATACATTTTATATATTACTAATTAAGTCGGGTTAATTGTTGAGTCGATAATTACGTTAATTATTTTACTTGACTCGCGTTGTATCGATCTAAGTTAATTGAGACGGGTTTATATGGAATTCGAAATGTGAGCTAAACAATTTACCCTCGACCCAATTGAGCTGGCCCAATAACATGTCCAGCCCAATTAACCCTAATAACCCTAACCCTAATAACCCTAACCCTAATAGTACCTACCCTAACCCGCCTCCCTCATTCCTTACTCCCTCAACCCGCCTCCCTCCTTCATCAACACCAATCATCAGCTTTCACTCATAGAGAGAGAGAGAGAGAGAGAGAGAGAGAGAGTGGCCATGGGGGGTTGACGGCACAGCAAGGAAGAGCTAGGGGCGATTGACGACGACCGTGGGTGGCCCTGGTGGCGGTAGAGGCGGTAGAAAAAGGTATGAGTCAACCCCTTTCCCCTGTTTTCGAATTTCTAGCTGTTTTGTTGGTGGTTGCGTGTCTGCTAGAGGCGTTTCTGGTGGTTGTTGACGGAGTATATGGGTAGGGTGGTTAGTGACGAGTGTAGTGGTGGTGGTTATGGTGGTTTTGGGTGGTGATAGTGATGGTAAAAGGGCGGCAGCGACAGGGTGTGGCAAAACGGGTTTGGTTACGGGTTTCAGGTGGGTTTAGAATGCTAGGTTTTGGGTGGCGCCACCGTGGACTCGGGGGAGATCGAACCGGCGGCGCTACGACACCTGGGTACGCTGTTCGACGGCGAGCAAGGTCGTGGTGGTTTGGCAGGGGTTAGGTAATGGTTGCGGTGGTTGTAGGTTGAGTATTGGAGGTGTTTGGTGAGGCGTGGTGGTGAACCAGGCCAAATGGCGGTGCCGTTTTGACTCGCCGGCGAGAGTCGACCCTAGTGGGGGTGGTCGTTGGTGGCTGGGTCAGAGTGGGGGTTTGGGCTGGTGGCTGACACGGCCTAGTGGTGGCGCGTGGGTGTGTGGGGGTGCGTGTGAAGGGACGGTGGTTGATGACGGGCTGTTTTTAGTTTGAAACGGGTTTTTCATAGTTTAATCGTTATAATTCGTTATTTGGTCGTATTCTTAATTAATTAATTTAATTCCCGAGTTATTTAAATAATTAAAGTCGAGTTTTTGAGTCGGGTTGTTGAGTTGTTCAAATTAATTAATTCGGGTTTTCTTAATCGCATAATTCGTTTAATCCTTTAATTATCGTTTTGGTTTTAGTTCCGAGTTATTTAAGATAAAATAATAATTAATAATAATTAATTAATCAGAGACAGGTTTAATAGAAAAGCTACTATATCGGGAAAGTCCATTTTAGGAAATTCTATTTTTAGTAACTTCTATTTTGGGAACGGGAATAGTTAAGTAATTGTTTATCATTTAATTATCTTTCAGAGGGCGAATTGTCGTGAAATATTCTTGGACACCCGACCATTTGATCATGCGATGATCGAGGTAGGGAAATACACTTGACCTATTATCATTGTTGTTGAATTATGTTGACTTAATTCATGGTTATTGATTTACGTTATGTTTCATATACGGGAAGGTGATTGACTGAATTGATCGTATTGAGTATGATATCACAACATCGGGTAACCGGCATGATTTTATGATTTATCAGTTCAGTGATTTATATATATATATATTGTGGTGCATTAATTTCTTTTGAGCATTCATATGCATTGGAGATGGAGGATGTGGTGGTGATGTGGTGTGGTGATGATGATGTTGTGATAAGGCCCAGGCGGGTTCTGCAAGACTTGCCCTGGTGTCCTCAACTGCGAGCTGGCAGATCGGCTACGGTCGATATATATAGTCTACCGGGGATCGGTATGGCTGGGCATTCCGGGTTATGAGTTATGAGACTGGTTATGAGATATGAGTTGAGATGGAGATGGAGGTGACGGAGGAGCATGCATATCATATTTTTTTTTGTTGTTTCATTGTTTTCTCTACTCAACCTTGTGGTTAACCCTGTGTATTCGTGAACACCTGTGATGACCCAAATATTGGCGAGCAGACTTGACAGGTTTAAGAGATAGAACGGGAGCTTGGTGGGCGTGAGACACTGGATCGGAAGACTTAGTAGCTAGATCATCATCTAGAAGACTTTCACTTTTATTTATGTTAGTTCTTTGTAATTTGACGTAAAAGAGGTTTTGTAATAATTAAGTTAAAGTAATTATATAATTTTGCCTTGGAGTTTAATTTGTTATTCACTACCTCGGGAAACCGAGATGGTAACAGTCCGGTTTATTAGGGAATGTCTTGCTAAAGGCTCCTTCATAAACCGGGGTGTTAAATATATGGTAAAAAGAAAAAATTTAGCGCAAGATTCCAGAATGACACAAGTACTGAACAGAGGGTACTATCAAAGGGGAGAATATTGTAATGTGCTAAACGGATAAATGGGTCGATTTGATTTTCAATACATTTATCATGGAATCTGGATAGGCAACTGTACCAAGCGCCCATTCTCATGGTTTTTTTCTTGTTTTTACCATTAGACCATCCCTTAGTTGGGTTGAAGATTCCAATCTAATTAGTTTTGAATGGGTCTGGGTGGAAGGCAAGTGGATGGATGTCAGAGGTATCCGAATAGTGAGAGGCTAGACCTTTTGGACCTCGAGTATGATTTTGTCACCACCGGCATACCGAAAAGGTTGGATTAATGGGCTAAAGGTGGCGTGAGGAAATTCCCCGTCATCGGGTTTAAGATCCAGAACCAACCCTGCGGAGAGGGGGGGGGGAAGGAATTGCGTTGTGTGTGTTTGCAATCAAATAGATTGCAGAAAGATCTTTTCTGTGCAAAGAAGTGTACCGAATGGGTCCAACTACAGTGGCACGCGAAGAAGATGCCATGGAAGTTTCTGAAAAGTTTTTTCTGAATAAAGGAGAAGGTTTTTGAAAACGTTATTTGAGGATTTTCTTGTAGACTAAGATATTTTGGAAGACGTTTTTCACTATAAAATAAAGGAGACTTAATAAAAGAATCTAAGAAAACTAATGCGTATTACGAAGAGATACCATGTTTTTTAAGCGATGCAATGAAGGACACGTAAAGGATGTATGCATGTATGTTATAGTATAGTGTGTTTGTATATGATACGTAATATGATAATTGTGTAAGTTAGATGAAAGAAATGTTGTGTAATCACAAGTGTGTCGTAACCGATAATCAGTTTATTTCGTAACATAGAGGTTGTGTGGTAAATGATAATATGTCAAAGATGGATGAGTAGGCTAATGTGTATAATATGTTTTCGAAGCGATTAGTGTGTGTTGGTATGACAGACGTTAGTCTCGAATCTTGGCATGTAGATATCATATGCGTGTTTGAACTTGTTAGTGCTATCGTTAAGGCATGAGTGTTGATTATTAATAGTAGAATAGTTATGAGTATGAAGCTAATATGTTAAATACGGTGATTATTATGGCGTATGAGGTAATTCAGGATGGGCCATCGATAGTCAGTGGACTCCCAAACCATTCTTTGTTATGCAGGGAATACCATAGTTCAATTTAATCGAGAATTGAAAGCCGTAAAGGATCACTCTAGTGAGTACGAGGCCACACTCGACTGCATAGAGTAGTACTCAACTGAGTGGATCAGTCACTCGACCAAGTGGGCAAAATTCCAGAAACAGGAAAACTTCTTGAAAATTGTCACTCGACCGAGTGAGTCTGATGGGCTCATAAACTCGTGAAAAATTTGCTTTTCTCAACCTTACCCTCTTCATTTATACCTCATAACTTCGATATTGATTTATCTAAAAATAATTTCAAATCTCCATATTGTGATTTATTGTTTGGATTATACTTTGCTACTGCACTTTTCTTTATCCGTCTTCTCTAATTTGACCATGTAATTCTATTCATCTTCTTCATTTTTTCCCAAATTGATTTGGTTAGATCTACACATGTTTGTTCAAGTTTTATCAATTGCATGATTTCGTTCAAATTCGTGGTAGTAGTTGACTTTCTACATCATTAGAGTGGTCAAAATCAAATTTTATGTTAAAAGTTTGTTCACCATGGATGAGCTTGGAAAATCGTACTCTTGAGTCAATAATTGGATTTATGTGTTTGTTGTTGAGTCTAATTGAACAATAAAAGCTCAACATTTATTGTTAATGTTGGATCTTATCTTGCATGTGAAAATTTTATCTTAAAAATTTACCTTAATTTTGATAGAGGAGCATACCCAGAACAAGCAAGCAAGGCCGAGCTGGAGACACGGTTTCCTAAACCGTGTGGAATAGCATATTTTTCTAGGTCAAGTCTAATATTATTTTCCTAACAAGTTTACGAAAACTAGATTATCCTAGTCAAGTTAGGAAGACTTGTTACTTCCTAATTATAGTTAGATTAATATTAGGTTAATCATAGTTTAATATCTCCATTCCTAGATAGTTTAGGAAAGAGTTTTCTTTTTATTCATGTAAGACTAGGGTGTCCAAGTAGTATAAATAAGGCCTCTTTGGGCCGTATTTGACAAATTAGAGAGAAATAAAAAATCGGTTGAAGCTTGCGAGTTATAGCTCTAATTCATCATTGCGAGGTTGAGTGTGAGTGTTTCGAGTTCGTACCTTGCGAGGCGGAGAGCTAGATTCACATATCTATCCCTTTTTTGTTACTTTATATGGAATTTCAACTACAACAATTAAACCTCCGCTGCAAAATTCCTAAAATACTTAGATGAACACTCAAACTAACTGTGAGATACACACGTTTTACATCCTGAACAGTCCCTTAGTCTGCTCAATCTAATTCATCCGAGTTATTTACATCAAAGTGGTCTCAGAGCCAGGTTCTTGATTTCCTTAAATCCAAGACGGTCATATGGTCTTGATGGTTTGTTACCAGCGCTTCCATGTCTCGAAGATAGCTCAAACAAGCTTTGAAGGAATGCTAAGAGATTGAGCAACGAATATTGTGGAAGAATTTAGAAAGAAGTCATGCCAAATTGTTAAACCAGATGGAGAATTTTGAGCGTGACTTTCAGCAGTGGGCTGAAATAAAGAAACAAGAGACAAATAACGAGTCTCTTGAACATATTCATTAAGAAGAGGAAAAACACGTAGAACAGCCTTGCATTGTTCAATCCCAACTAGATCCGAAGTCTATCAAAGATGATGATGAAGAAGAGGAGCACGTGGATGATGAAGAAGTCTGTATTATTGACCAGCAAGACGACCTAATCTGTAATTTACCTGTTGATCAGATTAAAGAAGGATAGATTGACTCTCTTACCTTCAAAGAAGTCGAGTCTTTCAATATTGGTCACGAAGAAGACGAGCTTAAAGTGGGCATGATTATTGATCTAATGGTGAATGGCGAAGAAGAAATTTTGAATCTCTCTACGGTCAACAAACCATACCGATCACCACTGGACATGACAATAGACAAGAAGGTTGGTGACAGTTGTTATTAATTTCTTTTGAATTCGATTCATGTGGAAGTTGCTCACGGTGGTTTTACTAGAACTTATTTCGATTTTTCTGGTTTTATGGAAGGAGGGAGGCTGGGTTGAAGGAACAAGAAGCGATGGTTCAAAGGGACTAGGTTTAAGAACAAAACAAAGAGTTCTATGAGCCGCACGCGGATTTCTACTGACATAGTTAAGATGGGATGGTTCGTTTTTAATTCAAGAGGGCAATGGTCCAAGAATCGGGTAGATTTTCTTTTGAATAATGGATATATGATGCATGAGCATACCCGGAATAAGCAACCAAGCCCGAGCTGGAGGCACGGTTTCCTAAATTGTGTGGAATAGCTTAGTTTCCTAGGTCGAGTCTAATAATTTTTTTTTTTGATGACGAGGGAGTTGAATCCCCCTCTGGGACATGCATTCCCGCACCACCACATGGACTATGTAAGTCACCCCCTTCCGGGGCTGCAATGGCCAAGTGATCATCGCCCCAGCTGGTAGTCGAACCCGGGACCTCTCAACTCCTACATTTCTGCAAGCTTCAAAGTTTAACATGGCTATCACTAGACTAACACCACTTGGTTATCGTGTCTAATATTAGTTTCCTAATAAGTTTAGGAAAAGTAGTTTATCCTAGTCATGTTAGGAGGAGTTTTCTTTTATTCAAGTAAGACTAGGGTGTCCATGTAGTATAAATAAGGCATCTTTGTAGCCTTATTTGACATATTAGAGAAAAATAAAAATTCATTTTGGTTTGTGAACAATTCGGTTGAAACTTGCGAGTTTTAGCTTTAATTCATCCTTGCGAGGTTGAATGTGAGTGTTTCGAGTTCATACCTTGCGATGCAGAGAGCGAGATTCACATATCTATCCTTGTTTTTGTTACTTTACACGAAATTTCAACTACAACAATTAAACTTCTGCCGCAAAAATTCCTAAAATACTTAGATGACCAGTCAAACCAACTGTAAGATACACACGTTTTACATTGATGTGACTCATATTTACGCACGTTTAGTCCCTTAACTAGCCTCGTTCCTATGCTTCCTAGCATTTATTAGGGTCGTTTCTATCTTAAGCTTCCTATTTTGGATATTCTATGAGGTTTTGTGCCCTTAGTAGGGAAGGGGCACTAGACTTGCGTATATGGAGCGGAGCTAAATTGATCGCATCTAATGACCAAGAATCAAAGAGAAAACCAATAATAAAGGCCTAAGTTGATAAAAAAAAAGTCAACGGGCATTGATGAAGGACCCCTACGACTCTTCAATGATCCCCATGGCATATGAGGCAGCCAAATGAAGAAGAAGGAAATCTGCAAGGAAGGACGAGTGACCTAGAGTCAGATCGGGCGTCCCATTATTAAGATTGGGCATCCCACAACACAGCACGGGAGTCCTGAAGGCAGGTCGAGCGTCCTTTGATTCAGCATGAGCGGGCAACAGCAGCAGGTCATGCGTCCTAGAGA
Organism: Silene latifolia; assembly: GCF_048544455.1. Lineage (NCBI taxonomy): Eukaryota > Viridiplantae > Streptophyta > Magnoliopsida > Caryophyllales > Caryophyllaceae > Silene > Silene latifolia. The sequence continues at coordinate 58,165,121 of NC_133530.1, read as the reverse complement.
AGGACTTGCAAGGCGTTAACTTCACTTAAGGGATTAATCGTCATTTAAGCCCCTAGTTAACCTAACACTTGTACTTAGTATAAATACTCCCTTGTAATAGGAGATTAGCAGGAAGTCATTAGAGTAGATTAGACATCAATTAGCTTAATTAAATATTAATCCTTCCTTAATTATTGTTCAAGAATTATAGATCTAGTTGGGTAATTTGAAGATCACTGGGGTTTATTTGGAGAATTGACAACTCTTCATTATCAATCAAAGTTTTCTTCTATTATTATTGTTTCCTTTCCATTTGTTCATCATAAGTTTGGTACAATTTCTATACTCCTTACTTAATCATTGTTTATTGTTTTTACTCTTTAATCATGTTTAAACTTGTTAAGATGATTGACACCATTATTAACATGTTCACCATGATAATGAGTGAGTAGTTCCTTAACTAGGGTTAATGGGGGATTAAGAGAGTTAATCATGGAGTAGATCTTTACTTAATAAGTTCATATAAATGCTTGCTTATTGTAGTTTCAACTTATGCACATGTTATGCTTGATTGACAACCTAGCATGATTCTCTTACCCTTTCCACAAGACTTGTAAGACATAAACTAACTCAAGCCTTGTTAGACCATGCATATAGCTGAATAGGGAGAATTAAGTCGACTTGTAGGAGTTGTAAAGTCTTGACCAACTCGGCTCTGAGGCCCAAAACTTCCTAGGATTTTTAAGATATAAACTAACTCGATTCCACTACAACAATAAATTGCTTGCATCTATAAAACTTATTTATGTGATCTCATCATGATTCCCTTATGAACCCATGACACCCTAGTGCCTTTAAGCAAATGTTTACGTCCCCATTTACTTACTTTGCTTTGCTTTCCACTTGTTTACATTTCCTTTGTTAAGTAGTTTAGATAACCATCTCAATCCAAGCTAAATTGTGTATTGAAGACATGACTATTTACATTTGATTGCTTAATCCAATACCCGTCCCATGGGATCCGACCTTTACTTACCGCTCTACTAAGGGTAGTTTGTTGAGACTATAAATATTGTTTGAGAGCGTACAACGACAAGTTCATCATACATCCTGAACAGTCCCTCAGCTTGTTCAATATAATTCGTCCGAGTTACTTTACATCAAAAAAAATTCGATTTTGGGGCGTTCATGCTTGAAAAAATTCTGATTTTTCATAAGTAAAACTTGGTTAAATCGTTTTATAAAACTACTATCTTCACTAGTAGTGCACTACATTGTCTTAAAAACGAAGATTTCATCATCGATTTCGCCCAAAATTTTGAACTAAGTGAGAATATGAACAATTTTTATTTCATCATAAACACGGTTTAGTGGTATTGTAACACTATAATTTTATTGGGAATTGTTATAAAATTGTTTGAATCAAAATGTTTTCGCCTTAAAGGTTGACAAGTTTTCCGAAAAGGTTGGGACAATTATACATAAGCTTTGATTTTACGCTTGTGACGTACTTCACTTACACCTTATCGTCCTAATCTTTGATTATAAGGTCTTGTGAAGTTGTTCATGAAAAATTTATCCGCCTTAAATTTTTCGAAAATGGTGAATTTTTTATTTTTACAAAGTTAGGTTTTATCCTAATTGATTCTTAATACTTTGAATTTGGCTTATAGTGACATGTGCCGTCTTATATCGGCTTATCCCGTATTAAAGTTTCAAAAAATATGAGACAAATCATCGTTACGTTAGAGTTTTAATATAATAATTCACATTTTAGTCAAGTTTGAGAAAAATTGCATAATAAGGAAGAGCATTTTACAAAGTTGGTAGAGTTGCTAGAGTTAATTTTTAAATTTACATCATTTTACAAAGTTCATCATATTTCCAAGTGTGCTATTAAAACAAGTTTGTGATTTGACTGAAAATACTAAGGAAGTCATGCCGTAATTTCTTTAATTTCATTTTTCGGGTTAAGTAAACTTCATGTCAATGACAAGCTCGTGTCAATGTTTTATTTTAAATTGTTGGTCATCGATTTAAGCGCGGGGAGAATTTTCTATTCATTCCAAGTTATTTGATTTCCGTCGTCTTCCGTATCTGTTCCATATTGTTTTAATTCTCATCATCCCTACCCGGAAGTTGCATGTGAAATGAATTCTGGGGCGTGCCGAAGTCTTCAAGGAACATGAAGAGCACTCAAGCAAGGGAAGCTCGCTAAGAGTCGGTGGTACCTTCAGTGATTAAACCCCTTGGATCTCCAGGCATAGAGTTTGTGTGTGAGCCTAATATAATAATTTTTTCACCCTAGTCCTTAGGCATAGGTCTCCGACAAGATATGTGAAATTGGCTATAGTCAATTGAAAATCTTGGAACACTAGGAAGGTAGGTAGCACATGCAATGTTTTGAGATGAGTGAGTTGATCATAAGAGACAACCTATAAATAATGAGTGGACTGCGACAAAGGTTAGATATTTAGCGGTTGTTCGGACTCATAGTTAGTAACTGGAATTTAAAGGACAAGTGAGAGTGACCTTATTGTGTATGACTCGGGTATTTTGGCATATCATATATTTGAGTTGGGATTTATCGAATGCTGAGAGAATAGTGAGGTACCAAAGAATTAAAATAAAGCGATGACATGAGTTGCTAATAATAGTCAGATAGACGTAAGGAATAGACGATATTGATTCTTAAGAATTTTTATTAATATTCGGAAGATTTAGGGGTAACGTAGACTAGTTACTCGATATTACATATGTTTGTGTGATTTAGATGTTAGAATAGCTATGAAATGATGAAAAGATATTTTCTTCCCTTGTGGATGATGTAATTGGGTAAAGTTGTGGACTTTGTGTCTATTTTGCATTAAGCATCATCTTTTGTATGTTGATATAAATTGATCACAAAAGAGCCCCTATGGAATGACTAATGGCAATATTTATGTCAATTTAAGAAGACATTTGACCTGAGAAATGCAAGCAATAACATCTTCTTGAATTTGAAAGTGACATCTAGTGGTCCTCCTTTTGCATAATTGCTTCTTTCCACTTGTTTTAGAACTTCACTAGCCCCAAACCACGACAAGGAATGAATGTTAATCCACCATTGAGAGTCTTTTTGTTGTAAATACCATACCGACTCACATCACAAATTAACAAAGAGGAAACTTAACAATCAATAAGAATTAATTTAATTTCAACAATTTTAATTTCATTTTTCATGTAGCATTAGCTCTCCACCCTTGGATGAAATTTTCATATCGTAGGGCTGGCTTTGTACTCATGTATCCCCTCTATATAAAGGGACACTTCTCATTGTAGCAAGAGGAGATTACGTTCAATATATAAGGGTTTTATAATTGCTCAAGACTTTGTGCTTGGATTTGTCTTATTGTTGTGTGCTTCAGTATAACAACCCGATCAGCCACCACCGTAACATAATCCCAATAAGATGGAATGTGTACCTTTGGGCCAATTATTTTTCATTACGTAAGCCTGAAAGCACAAGGTCGTGTGCAACAGGAGTTAAGGGCCAGGGCCGTAACTGCAGCAGGAGCTGGATCAGGGGTTCATAACCCTGACCAAGCCACAGACTAAGACTAGGCAACACCCAATGCTCCACCCCCAACACAGCTTGTCAAGATGTTTACCAGGTCTAGCTCTCAGCTACCTATATGGTCAGCTAGAAGAGGTCTTAATTAAGTACAGGCAAGGTCCTAAGCATCCAAGTCAAGCCAAGGAAATTGCAATATAATTCAGCAAGAAACTGAGCAAGGAAATCAGTCACATGTTACTGAAAAAAGCATAAATCATTCTTTCTATTTCTGGTGAGGCATTTGAGGGACTGTCTAAGAAGGACCAATGTACCTTTTCTCCACCAAAGCATGCCATAGAAAGATTACAAAAATCCTTGACTTTTCTAGAAACCAAAGCAACAATAATCTGTGCACAAGAAGACAAATGACAGGACAACATTCCATGCTTTATTTCAGTCTGTTTTTACCATTGCTATTTATTTTCACCTAGTAACTTTGAATTTACAGCTTATAATATATTTAAGGTAGTTTTTAATCGTCCTAGATCAAATCTTGGCCCTTGGATGGCTAGGTTTCCGAGATGTAATTCAAAGATAAGGCCTATATAAGGACTTGTGTCTCAGTTGTTTTAGACAGATTGCTTTGAATGAAAATTAAACCTTAACACTTCTCTAATTTCTTTTAAAACTTGTTTTAATCTGTAGTTTGAATCCCTGGCCTGATAATTAACATGTGACCTCTGTGGTTAATTGATCAAAGTCAGTTTGGCATCATTAAGTTGAACATGTGCTTGACTGTGGTTCAGCTTAATTGTGTGGAACAAAGTTTAAACTTTAACCCCGTGTTTGTTGGAATATGTGTCCTCCGACAATAATGCGATCACAACTGTCGATCATGATGATCACATGTTTAAGTCTCATTCTAAGAATACAATTAGGAAGTAATATTTTACTGTCAACTGTTCCACACATATCGGTAATGATTGGCTGACTAGAGTTTGACATTACTGTCGTGTGATGGTGGTGATCAGTTGATCCCCTTAGGACATACCTAAAGGGTAACACTCTTAATTGATTATTTAGTTGATTGTATGACGATACGGGTTAATTAAATTACTTAAAATTGACGGATGATTTTGGAAGTAATATTTACGTGTCTCATTATAATTTGATTAAATAAGATGCGGTCTAAGTGATCGAATTGTTTTATTACTTAGATGAAATTATTGTTTAAGGAAACAATTGCATTTGAATGAATAATTTATTATAAATACAAGATGTTGTGATTTATAATTGGTAGATTATTTTTGGTACAAGTAATTATGAATTACTAAGTCAATTTTGTATATGACGTATTTTTATTAATGCGTTGATTTTTAATGTGTTAAAAATACATAACAATTTTACAAGACATGTGACAAATTGACAAATTGACAAAGATAAAATGGAGTCCATTTTATCTTATTTGGACCGAATTAGTGGGAGTATTAGGAAAATATTATGTTAATTAACTAAGTGGTAAACATAATCATTGTTCCTAAACCTAGTCATGCATACCTAGTGCCTCTTGTGAAGAGCACCTTGCTCATGCATTGGCCCTAAGAACCCCTCCCCCTACCAGGTTTTATGAAGAGAAAACCATGGGTTTTTCCTCTAATATTTACCTTATACACTACATAAAATACTAGTGTATTATTCATTCATTCATCAATCTAAAATAAGAGTTTTAGAGAGATAAAATTCTTCCTTTTTCTCCCTTCTCTTAACCGAAACTTAAGAGACCAAATAAATATTTTTGGGTCAATTTTATTCAAATTAATATTGTTCTAGTATCAATAATATTAATTTTATTTAGAGGTTACCTTGGGTATTATTCCTTGGGAGGGATTCTATACTTGAATCCTTGTTCTTCCATTTAAGTAGTGCTCAAGAACAAGTAAGAAGGAGATCTTACTTGTGCCCAATAATCCGAAATTCCAATGTAAGAATGATGATTTCTTCCTTATATTTATTCATTGTTTGCATGCATAAGATCAACATTTAATTTTATGACTAAATTAATTTGAAACATATATGAATATGTTTAGTAATGAGATATAAATTTCTAACAAGCGGCATCAAGAGCCTTAGGTTGTTTGCATGCAAATCGGTTATAGTTTTCCGAGTTATACGATTAACATATAAAACTTATAAATTTGTGTTATTATGATATATCACGAAATAAATTTTGCATATTAAAGATTCTGATCCTAAAATGTATTTAGGATATTTTGGTTAATTTATGGATTTTTATTGTTCATCTTATATAATAATGGCATTAAAAATGTGATTTTATGATAAAAATGTCATTTTCGGACTAAAATTAGCTAAACTTCGAATTTTTCGGTAGTTTTTGGATATGTTTTCACATATGTTATTTTTAGATGACCTGTAAATTTTCATAAGTTTTGGAGTTCTTATGCTCTAAATATGGATTTTTCAATATAAAAATCGAATTTAGATGAAAAATAGGTTAATATGAGAAATATTTCGAATCTGGTCATAGAAATTTTGTATGTTGTCACATGAACTTTTACAAGATATGTGTAAAATAATAGTCTATAATGAAGTCTTTATACATGATTTATGAATTTTTGATGAAAAATAGCATAAATAGTGACTTTAATTATTGAATAATTGCTAAAACATACTTCATGACTTAGGAAAAACGTCACATGTTGCATTTTATTACCTATTTCAGATCTAAAATTGAAAAGTTGATAAATATAATTTTTCTCATGTTTTTATGATTATTATTGATAAATCCGATAAATCGCAACATAGTTTTTCCTTGATAATTTTCGAAATTTTTAACCTAAGTTTTTGAACATTATGAGTGTCATGGTATTTTTCCAGAATATTCATGAGTTTCATATTTCAAATTTTGAATTTATTTGAAATTTTTGTGATTTATTTGGAGTTTATGGCATTTTATTGTAATGTTGAGTCCATTAATGAACAAATTTAAGAAATAAAATTTAATTATAGTCAATATGTTAGTGGAGACTAATTTTGAGTCCTAAGTTTGTTAGGGTAATTAACTTATGCATAAATATGATTTTATGTAATTTATTGTGATTTTAAAAGGTTGAATCACGCAAATCCGTAAAAACCGATTAATATACGATATTGGCTCCTTAAAGGCGATTTAGCATAAAAATTGGGCATGTTCATACATATTATAATGCTGCATTTTATTTATGATTGTCATAATTTTATTTTATGTAATTTTTGAATTATGTAATTTTACTTAGTATGGCCTTAGTTTTTAATTGGTATTACCCGAAATGTATGGGAATATCGATTCGGTTGTAATTTATTGTGATCTCGTATCACCATTTTGTAATTTAATAGATTTATTTTTATTTTAATTACAAATGTATAATAGGAAATTATGTAATTTGTTATGTAATTTAATTATTCCGAAGATCCTTGAAGACGGTGTCACTCGAAAAGGAAATCCATTAAAGACGGTGTTACCTCGAGATGCGTGCCTCAACTGAAGTTCAAGGGACCAATGGAGTTGGTTTCCGAATATGTAATAGTTAATTAGATTTTCTATTTTAGGAAGGCCATACTAGGATTTATTTTTATGCTTTGCATTTTATTTATATGTCGCATGCATCGCTAAATCGCCATAACTAAAACATGCATTATCATTTTAATCGAGTTTATCGACCGTGTCAATTACAATTATCGTAGTTCACCGCTTTAATTCACTTAAAACGTGATAGATAATAAATTGACATGACCTCTCGCTAAAAATAAACAATTGAGACTTAGCCTTACCAAAAAGTAGAAACCATGAAAACCTATTTCGTGAGGGAGTGCACTCGGCCACACCGGGGTACAAACCTTGTTACGTAGGGGAAGTGGATGATAAATGTCTATCCACCGAATTCATGTTGATGTGGGTTTCATCGGCCACACCGTGCCCAAGTTAATGTGGGTTTGGATCATGGACACATTTATTCGAAATTAGGATTGAACTCAACAAAAGTTTTTGATAAGGGTTTCATCGGCCACACCGTGCCCTTGTCGGATGTGTTTTGGGCTAAAGATAAATATTAGAGTAATTTTATCGACCAAGAGTTCTAAAAGTAGAATCGATTAAAGCGTTAATCCACCGAGTTATATTGATAAGGGTTTCATCGGTCACACCGTGCCCAAGTTAATATGAATTTGGGTCTTGGAATCATTTATCTAAGTTGGGTAGAGGTCACTAGATAAATGTAATAAAACTTGTTTAAATTAAATTTTTACGAGTATTATTATTTTGAAAACGACATATGTTTTATTCCTTCTATTTTGTTTTGTAGACCGCTTTTATTTCTTATAACAAATGGCCACTCCAAACACCAACGCCACACCTCCCACTAATACTTCATGGCTCCGATCCTTCATGGATCGATGTAAACTTGAAAAGAATGGGTCAAATTTCTCCGATTGGGATGCCCAACTCAAATTAGCCGCCCAAGGTGACGACAAGCTTCGTTACCTCACCGAGGCCTCTCCAGCCGAACCTAATGCTAGGTCGAGTGCCGCTACTAGGGAAGCATATGAGGCTTACCACAAGGAGTCCGCCGCAATGAAAAATGTGTTGATCTTTGCGATGGAGGCGGATCTCCAAAGGAGAGCCTTTAAAATGGGCACCGCTAATGAAATCTATTCCAAGCTTGTGACAATGTTTTCACAAACTCCGCGGATCGTCCAATATGAGGCGGCCGCGGCATTCTTTGATCTCGACTTCAAAGAGGGCCAAAAGGTTAGCCCTCACGTGCTCAAGTTAATGGAGCTCGTCGAGACCTTGAAGATTCAAAAGGTTAAAATCCCCAAAGAACTCATTGTAGATAGGATTCTACACTCCTTATCCAAAGTCAAAGCGTATGTTCAATTCCGGGTGAATTTTAACATGCAAGACAAGGACGTGTCTCTTGAAAAGTTGCACAAGTTACTTGTGCAAGCCGAAAGAGACATGGGGTTAAATGTTAACCCACCTAAGGATGTGCTTAACATAAGCACCAAAAGCAAAGGGAAGTTCAAGAAGAATGGGAAGAAGGGTAAGAAGCAAGCTCCCACTTTCACCAAAGCTAAGACTTATGAAGCTAGCACTTCCAAGATCAAGAAGGGTCCTCTTGATAAATGTCATTATTGTAATGGCGTTGGACATTGGAAAAGAAATTGTTCCAAATATCTTGGTGACATTAAAGCTGGAAAGATCACTCCAGTAGGTAAATGACTATCCTTTATTTTATGTTTCTAATTCAACTATGGTATTGTGATACAAAGTTGTGATAATGTATCCCCTTTTTATTGTAAATAGGGCCTCCACCAAGCAAGGACAAGGGAAAAGAAAAGCAAGCTTGAGAAACCATCAAGAAGCTAGGAGTAGCTTCCATGAAGCTTGGCTTTTTATTTTCTTATTTTAATTATGTTTCGGATTTTAGAACCTTTTGATTTCCGTGTTCGACATGGAAATGTTTAATCCTTTCTAAACAATTGTTGTATTTTGGATAATGGTGACTTGGTTTGCAACCCAAGTCACCCGTTTTATCGTATTTTATCCTTGTTCTAAAAATTCGTCTTTATATGCTTGCTCATAGAAACATATGATCATTCACTTAAAGTGATCTAATGGACAACTATAATGATGGGATTCATTATATGTCCACAAGCTTAAGGCTTGTGTATGATCAATTATAAAGTGATATTGAGTTGATGAACTCTCTTAAAGGAATGTCAATCACCAAGTACACTTATCAAATCATTGAGATAGTCCTCCTTATACTTCAAAAATCATTATTTGTGTCTTATATGCTATCTTTGAATCTCTAGTGTATTCATTCTAAAGATAGAGTGGGAAAAAATGAAGACACAAAGAACACCAAGCAAAATTTGTGTACTTGTGTAAATGAGATCTACGCAAGAAAGAATGATTAAAGAATGATTTGTATACCTATTTTATATAGTATACACGAATAGATAAGATCTATGGTCTCGAATAGATGAAATCTACATGACAAAAGAGACCAAGTGAAGTAATCAAAAGAATATGTTCTCAAGATAACTACACGAGGAGACCAAAAGAAAGTTTTGGAATAAGAATGACTAATGTAAAGTCTTAACAAGAGTTTTGACTTGTTTATGAACAACATTTGACCAATAGTTTCAATATTGATATTTACTTAAGAGCCTAAATGAATCAAAGTTGCATCCTCGAAAATAAATGAGATTTATGACTAAAAGTTGCAAAGAATGATATGCCGATATCCTCAAGAGCTAAGTTAAATATTAACCACGCTAATGTCATTACTTAACCTCATTATGAAAATGAAATGGTTAAACCTCCTTCCGAAAAGGTATTTTGAGAAGGACGTGTATTTAATATAATCCACATTTAAATAATGACATTGCTACGCATCATTACAAAATGAATGAGTTAGAGATTAAAATCTCTTTCCATAAGGTTAAGATTGAAACCTTTTCAAAATAGGTATTTTGAAAGGATATGATGGGAACATATATGGTTTTATCTTAATAACTTAGCAAAGCAAAATATATTTCAATTCTTGAAATGTTTCGATTGAGTAGTCAATTGCGAAACATGTGGAATTAAGTGGGAGTTGGAAATTATCATGTGAAGACATGGAATTTAGTGGGAGCAATCATCTTGTAAAAATTTATAACTCACTACTCATTGAGAATGACGAGCTAATACCTTCTTTCACAAAGAAGTATTTGTGTTTTCAATTATGGATGATAATGAACTATGATGAATCCAATCACATCAAGAGATGTTGGATACGTATTGAGATATACACATCGAATCAACAAGAAACCTAGGTTATTCATGTCAATGAAAATGAAATTGCCATTAGCAGTCATGGTCATTCATTGAACCTAAGAATGGTTGATCACATGATTGTTAGTTTCTAATGTTTCCGCCATTAGAATAATCATGCACATGTCCAAAAATGAATCATATGCATGAGAGCATGATGAATCATTGGCAAGCCATAGAAGAATCGTCATGAATTCTCGAGGAGAATCCGATGAGCGATTTTAGTGTCGGACAGAACACTCTGTTATGTGTCAAGATGTTGCACATATTAAAGTTCGAACACGCGTAAAGATTTATGAAAATCCTAAGCTTTTCAAGCTAAAAGGAGAAATAAGAAGTTAGGAAAGATACTTAGTTAAAGTAAGAAGTTACTCAAAACTAATATTTTCTAATATGATAGGACTTATGAGAAGTGCTAGGCTAATCATCTTGACAATTGTTGCAAGACTCTACAAAACATATACCTAGTGCATTGTGAGTTGGTAGAACACTTGACCAGTGCAAGTTATATCATCCACCACAAATTCGTTGGTTGTGTGATAAACAACCAGAAAGTTCTTTCAAGATAAAGAACCCAAACCGAGGTTGGGAACCTGTATGTGTACTTGGTAAGGTTCATGCTATGAGAGATAACATGAATGTAAAGGAAAATGCGATAAAAGAAGTTTGAACACATGGACACATGGTATGTTAAACTTCTATTGCAATCAACTAGTGTTTACACACTTAAAAGATATGCATCACAAGGTTGTAATACGGTATTGACTACCCGAATATGATGTCGACATTTGTCGTTTGAGTTATTATTGACTCACCTTATACTTTGTTACGTCCAAACGGGTTGTAGAGACAATTGGACCCCGTTAAAGTGAACACGGATTAGCATTGTATTCGCCCATAGTTACTTACATGAGGTGACGTCTCGAAGTGAATAGAATGTGATGCGATTGATGGCAAGTTCAAGTGACATGGAGTCATATGAGAATGACTAGTCGATCACATAGGCAGACTGTTAGGAACACTTTGTCGGGCCTTATGACCGCTTATAGAGTTCTGGCAAATTTATATAGCCTGGTCGTGGCGAGAGCTACTATAGTATTCTAATGAGTCGATTCTTTTGACTAAAGACTATTCGCCTAAGATGGCACGATTTGATTAACTTTGATTTGTGTTACTACGACCTTCGTAAATGGGGTCAAATGGGCATATTTTGGGTTATGATGGTTGTGGCTAGTCGAAGGGAATGAGTGCGATAGGAATTGTCCACACCTAGTCAGGGTTATAACAATATCTCAAGGCCACTCGAGGAGTAATGAACTGGAAATGCGTGGCCACGCTCGGAAGATATCTATGGTAGATAAATCCGGTCAATCAGTTATTCTCCAGATCGAGGAAACCACTCTCGATATGATCACTTGCAAGTACGACCTGAAAGACACCTTGCATTGAATGGATGATAGTAATAGGACAAGAGAATTGGTGACGCACACTTGTCGAGGACAAGTGGGAGATTGTTGGAATATGTGTCCTCCAACAATAATGAGATCACAACTGTCGATCATGATGATCACATGTTTAAGTCTCATTCTAAGAATACAATTGGGAAGTAATATTTTGCTATCAACTGGTCCACACATATCGGTAATGATTGGTTGACTAGAGTTTGACATTAATGTCGTGCGACGGTGGTGATCAGTTGATCCCCTTAGGTCATACCTAAAGGGTAACACTCTTAATTGATTATTTAATTGATCGTATGACGATACGGGTTAATTAAATTACTTAAAATTGATGGACGATTTTGGAAGTAATATTTACGTGTCTCATTATAATTTAATTAAATAAGATGCGGTCTAAGTGATCGAATTGTTTTATTACTTAGATGAAATTATTGTTTAAGGAAACAATTGCATTTGAATGAATAATTTATTATAAATACAAGATGTTGTGATTTATAATTGGTAGATTATTTTTGGTACAAGTAATTATGAATTACTAAGTCAATTTTGTATATGACGTATTTTTTTTAATGCGTTGATTTTTAATGTGTTAAAAATACATAAAAAATTTACATGACACATGACATGTGACAAATTGACAAATTGACAAAGATAAAATGGAGTCCATTTTATCTTATTTGGACCGAATTAGTGGGAGTATTAGGAAAATATTATGTTGATTAACTAAGTGGTAAACATAATCATTGTTCTTAAACCTAGCCATGCATACCTAGTGCCTCTTGTGAAGAGCACCTTGATCATGCATTGGCCCTAAGAACCCCTCCCCTACCCGGTTTTATGAAGAGAAAACCATGGGGTTTTCCTCTAATTTTTACCTTATACACTACATAAAATACTAGTGTATTATTCATTCATTCATCCATCTAAAATAAGAGTTTTAGAGAGATAAAATTCTTCCTTTTTCTCCCTTCTCTTAACCGAAATTTAAGAGACCAAATAAATATTTTTGGGTCAATTTTATTCAAATTAATATTGTTCTAGTATCAATAATATTAATTTTATTTAGAGGTTACCTTGGGTATTATTCCTTGGGAGGGATTCTATACTTGAATCCTTGTTCTTCCATTTAAGGAGTGCTCAAGAACAAGTAAGAAGGAGATCGTACTTGTGCCCAATAATCCGAAATTCCAATGTAAGAATGATGATTTCTTCCTTATATTTATTCATTGTTTGCATGCATAAGATCAACATTTAATTTTATGACTAAATTAATTTGAAACATATATGAATATGTTTAGTAATGAGATATAGATTTCTAACAGTGTTTGCTGTGGATTTGAGTCTAAAATTTGCTAAGTTAATGTCTTGGATTTTCTGTGAATCTTCTGTGGAAATTTAGGGTCTGACTATATCTTTTCTCTACACCAACAAGTCACCCAACTCAGTTGAGTCTCCTGTCTGCAATTGTAGGATTTCAGGTTGTTTCAATCAATATTAAAAATACTTAGAGTCCCTCATAAATCTTGTAATTTGGCACAATTTTAGTTTAATATTTAAACTTAATTGTCACAAACTTTCATGATTTTTAAAAGCCATTTGGTATTTTTAAGTTGTCCTGCAGGCAAAGTAGCATTGTTGCCTATCAGTCCGAGTTCTTCAATTAGTTAAAATTACTTAGACCACTTGAAAAATCTTGAAATTTGGCTCAGTTTTAGTTCATCATTAGGACTAAATTGTCACCAAAATTCCATATTTTAGAGGGTCATTTACTATATTTACCAAGTCACTGAAAGTAATTGCATTCTAAGCTTTGTTGGGGAATTTGTCAGGGTTCTTCTTGAGTTTCCTGATAGTCCCTGTTATTTCTGTTACTAAGTGATGGTTTAAATCCTTTATAGGCATATCACAAGCCTCATATTTTCTTAATGTGGGACAACTTAATCTCATAACCTTATTGGGTGTTACATTGAGACTCATCTTTCTTTTACTTTGTGCTGAGAATGAGACTCTTTTTCCATTAGCTTTATGCTTTAGACGAGTTTATCCTTGTTTAATTTCATTTTATAATAACCCAAAATTGCAACACCAAAACAAGCTTTATTTCAAGTTCCTTCTTTTCAATTTTCTCAAAATTTCACCAATGGTTTGCTGCAACTTTTGAAAGCATTTCACATCAAATATTCCTTTCTCTTTGTTATCACTTAAAACTAATCAAGAAAATAGCAGTCCCATTAGTTTATAGTGCAAGGTCTCTGAAAATTAGAGCTAATAAGGTAACTGATTATATTAATAAAATATTTGGCACATGTAGGCCAAGAGGTTCTATTAAAGAGCGTTATAATCAGAGCAATACAAACCTTTATCACTCACAGCATAAGAGGAATGGCTATTACTGAACAACATTGATTTGAGTCAGAGGTTAGAGCTAAAACTTATACCAGAGGAAATGATTTGAGCATCTAAACGATGTTTCATTTCTATCTTAGTGTTCGAGTCGTCTACTCTACATAAAAACAACTTACATGTGGTTTTCTTGTTGAAACAATTTAAGTTTCATACTTATCTCCAATAATCGACTGTAACACCCAGATAATTTGGGACCCGCAAAGGAACCTTGGGATGCGTGATAAGACCTTACGCTAGATGAGAGGGCACTCGGGAGTTAATTATGAATATAAAGTGGACCGAGTATAACCTATTCTAAACTTAGTGGAGTTGTTATAATGTCCGCCTATAAAAGGGTCATCTTAAAACAATCATAAATTGAGATCTAAACTTGGTATTTATGTGATTCCAATTAGAGGTGATATCTTGTTCTCTTACAATTCTAACGGTAGGTCACACGTCCATAATGACCAAGAAACGAGAAAGATATGACTGTTTTACGAAAACTAGTCATTGATGACAACTCGGTTGCACTTGACCGAGTGAGGGTCACTCGATCAAGTAGACTCGACACTCAATCGAGTGAGTGACATTCGATTGAGTGGACTCGTTACTCGATCGAGTAGCGCTGAGTCAGAATACAGGATAAGAAAATCTTACCCTTATCCTCATTCATTCTATCTTCTTCCTTCTCACTCCAAATCATATCCCTTCTATCTAAAACCTCCATAAACACACTTCCATGGGATTCAAGCTTGGTTTGGGAGATTGCTCACCTTCCTCTTCATTCCTTCCACCTTGTAAGTTGAGATCTACCCTTTTATGTTTAGTATGAACCCTAACTTTTGGGGGTTTTAGTTTGGGTAATTAATTAGTAATTATTGTATGTAATATGGGCAATTTATGGGTAGTAATAAGGGAATTTGTGTTATATAATAGGGTAGGAAATATTATAATAGTTATTTTGTGGTATTGTAGGATGAGAAGATTTTATGAGACGGATCTTGCTTATGTTGGATTGCTTATGGAGTATGCTAAAAGGTAGGTTAACCTACTTGGTTTCAACAATTAGAGTCTTTGCATGTGTCATTATCGATGTGTTGCATTTAATATGATTAATGGGTAATTGATGTTGGTTTCATGATATTGGTAGGACTTTCTGGAAGCATGGTAATGGGTCAATAACACAGGTCTTATGTTGTTAATTGAATTGCATAATAGCATGTTAATGTTGAAGGGGTATCATGGGGCATGTTTGAAATTGTAATTAATGAGGAAGTTTTAAGCTTGACATCTATATGCATATTGTGATAGATGTGTTATTATGAACATTGGAGATTATTGGTGGTGGTACTTGGTTGTTGGTGAGACGTAAGACGGTTGGGGGACTATCTTACGCTTGAGTCGCCTCTCGGAGCTTCCCAATCCATAAGGGATGTGCACATTAATGTCTTGAGTATGGAGGGAATCGTGTGGTTGAGGCACGATGTCTAGCAGAGGATCCAGTTAGCTTCCAGACCCAGTACGTCTAGGCATGTCCCGATACCTCTTTGTAAGGTGTAGTGTCGTGGGCGTGTCCCTGGCACTGGTGGTTGTGGGTACGTTTGGGCGTATCCCGGTACCGGCGTGATTGTAACACCTCGACCAAAATCGGGTCGGTATCGGTTACTTATGATAACTCACGAGGCTGTGTACATGACCCACAGATCAACACGGGTCCTTTATAGCGCATTTTGTCCCCACTCATGCGCATACCGAGAACCTTCCCATGAGGTCACCCATCCTAAGACTACTCTCAATCAAGCACGCTTAACTTTGCAGATCTTTTGCTTGGATGGCCATAAAAGAAAGTGAACTTTGTTGATACGAGTAGTACGTCCAATCCCTTTAAACGCTAGTCATTTAAGCCTATCACTGTACCTCTTCAATTAACGTGGGTTGTTACAATCAACCCCACTTGAAGAACGCAACGTCCTCGTTGCGCATGGGAGCATAACCGCTAACCCAGAATCCTCCCCCGATAGGCGGATGATCACAATGGAGTGTATAACAACTGCCTCTAGGAGCGTATAAGAACTTCCTCCCATCACCACACGGTTGCAGGGTTGCTCTGATACCACTTGTAACACCCCGACCCAAACCTGGTCGGGAGCGGTTACTTATGATAGCTCACCAGGCTGTGTACATAACCCACAGATCAACACAGGTCCTTTATAGCGTATTTTATCCTCACCCATGCGCATCCCGGGAACCTTCCCAGGAGGTCACCCATCCTAAGACTACTCTCAGCCAAGCACGCTTAACTTTGGAGTTCTTTTGCATGGATGACCATAAAAGATAGTGCACTTTGTTGATATGAGTAGTACTTCCAATCATTTTAAGCACTAGTCATTTAAGCCTATCACTGGACCTTTTCAATTAACGTGGGATGTTATAGTGATGATTGTATAATCGTGTCTCATTCAGATCTTTGGCATGTTACATATTTATTATTACGTGGTGTCTTTTATTTATCTATTGAAGCTAACGTGTTTTATGTTCGTGTAATTGTCGCCTATTTCCGAGGTGCCCTGTATCAATCCATATGATAACTCTGATCATATGGGGAGCAGGTTGAGTACAAGTTGTTTTGGTGTCACGCGGAATATTGCGTACTTTGATAGTTGATAGATAACATAGATGGTAGTCAAGTTGTATAGCTCACTTTTATTTTATTCCTTCTTTGTTTTGTAAATCACTAAACTTGTTATTTATATAAAGAGTTTCTTAATTTTAATTCTGATTTCACTGCCTCGGGAAACCGAGATGGTAACATATGCCAATTACCTTGACCGGGTAAGAAGGGGGTGTTACAAAGTGGTATTAGAGCGACGATTTCGGAACCTAAACCAAAGAACCAAAATGAACCTAGGAGTGTCTATTAAAATGAACCTGACATGAGTACAATAGAAGGTCGGTTTTGGATGAGTAGGCGCCCGTATATCAAAACTAGTGACTATTGTCTCGGATAGTCACTACGTGGGTGGTTATGAGTATCAGTAACGCTATGTGAATCGTGTTCTGGTTTCATGTATGTTATGGTACAGGATGCATTCTTATAGTGTACGTTTTATATGACATGGGATATGATAACTTGTAGAAGTCGGGTGAAAGAACTATGTGTACAACATGTTTCAGGAAGGATTGTTGTCTGTGTGTGTATGCATGAGGGACATTAGCCCTGAATCTTTGTATGTAGATATCGTATGCGTGTTTGAACTTGTTAGTGTCATCGTTTAAGCATGAATGATGATGATTGTTGGTAGAGTAGTTATGAGTCTGAAGGTAACGTGTCAAACACGGTGAGTATGATGCCTTATGATGCTAACTCAGGAATTGGTCACTAATAGTCGGCGGAATCCTGAATCCTTCTTTGTTTTGCAGGGAAACCATAGTTCAATTTAATCGAGAATTAAAAGCCGTAGAGGATCACACGAGAGAGTATAGGGCCACACTCGACCGAGTAGGGTAGTACTCGACCGACTAGAACAGTCACTCGACCGAGTGGGCATATTCAAGGTAAACTTCTGGAAAATGGTCACTCGATCGAGTGAAGATGTACTCGACCGAGTGCCCTCAATACTCGACCGAGTTCCCTCAATACTCGAACGAGTGAGTCTGATGGGTTGAGAAACTCGTATAAAATTTGCTTTTTTCTTTACCATACGTTCTTCATTTCTACCTGAAACCTTATAACTCCAACATCAAAATTTATCTAAAAATAATTTCAAAACTCCATTTTGTGATTTTTTGTTTGGATTTCACTTTGCTACTCCACTTTTCTACATCCGTCTTTTCTAGTTTGACTATGTAAGTGTGTTCATTTTCCCGAAATTGATTTTGGTTAGATCTACACATATTTGTACAATTTTTACCAATTAATTGCATAATTTTATTCAATTCATGTTGGTAATTAACTTTCTACATCATTAATGTGGTCAAAAAAATTAATTTTTATGTTAAAATTTTGTCCACCATGGATGATTTGAAAGCTTGTGTTCTTGAGTCAATGCTTAAAATTTGGTGCTTGTTGTTCGATTTAATTGACCAACAAAGGCCTAACCTTTGTGGTTAGTGATAGAACTTGTCTTTCATGTTGAAATTTCATCTTTAAAAGTTCTTCTTAAATTTTAATAATATGGGAAAACCATGCCCAAATTTTGAATTTTCATGTGTAAAACTTGGTTAATTATGTTATAATTCTACCTTCTTTGTTAGTAAAGCTACGCACCGTCTTACAACGAAATTTTGCCTTATAATTTTGACTAAGACTCTCGAAACTTCTATGAGTCACGACTAAATTTCTATTCCTACATCTCAAACATGGTTTAATTGTTTCATGTGAGAGTTAAATTCTTCACTATAATGTCTAATGAAGTCTTAGAATGCAAATTTTCCGCCATAAAGACAAAAATGTTTTGAAAATGGGTAGTATATGTTCTCTTGATTATATTTCGAGGTGCAAACTTGGTTGGTAATTTAATTTTTCATGAATTTTGAAACAATGACAATTATGCTAAAGTTTTGATTTTTATGCTCTTAACATGGTTTGCTTGTCTCATGTGATGTTTATCTTTCACTACAATGGCTGGTGAAGCCGTAACTTGAGGAAATTTTTCATCTTAAGACGCAGAATTTTCGAAATTAGGTAATTAGTATACCCGAAATTTTATTTCCATGCTTAGTTATAACTTGGATTGCCTTTCTTCACAGAAATGAAGAAGAGGCTGCGAACCACGATCATCTTCCCAGTGAAAGACAGAGACAAGATTTGGATTCAAGGACTTTTAGATTTGAACTGAAGGTGTGTGAGACTGAATAAAGGACGACGGAGGTGATTGGGATCGAAGAAGATGAAGGTTACCTGGGTTTTGTTGTCTAAATTAGGGATTTGGTCTATCTCGATTTGTTATTCCTTAATTTGATCAGTTGTGATGTAAGTGTGTTTTTCTGTTGTGGGCTTAAAAGTCTGGGCTGGAGCTGTATTGAGTTAGGAAGTGGCCTGCTAATGGCTGGTCCTTTCTCAAATGTATGGTTACTTCTCTTTTTGATAATATATTCTTACATTTTATCAAAAAAAAAAAAAACTTGAGTTAGAAAATTTATTTGAAGGTTTCTCAAATTTTCGAAAATGTAGAAGTATGCCAAATAATTTTGACTCTTATGTTCATTCTTGAAATACTAGTGTCGAGGTTGTTAAATGTTTATCATCATCTTAATTAGAATTGGAATGTGGCATGATTTCACCAAGACTTCTTTTCCCGGAAAACTTGTGTATAAGTAAACGTTATTTGAATGAAAACTCATGTCAAGGATTAATTTTTAAGTGTTGTTACTGATTTAAAGCGTTTGGGAAAATTTCTATCCATTCCAAGATTATTTGATTCTTACCTCTTCTGTATCCGTTCCGGAACGTCTTAATTCTCATCACCCCACCCGAGATTCGACATATTAAATAGGGTGTCATGGCATGTCGAGGCCATCAAGGAATACGAGAAGCAGCCAAGAAAGAGATGCACGCCAAGAGCAGGTGGTACCTCTGGTGATTGAACACCCGGGATTTCCGAGCATAGGGTTGAGTGTGAGCCGAAAGGATGATTTTCTTACCCTGTCTGGCCTTTAGACCTATGGCTTCGACAAGCTGTATGGGGTTGAATAGAGTCATCAAGTTTGAGAATTTGGGAACATTAGGAAGATATGTTAGCCCATGCAAAGCTTCGAGTTGAGTAAGATAACCATGAGAGACAACTTATAAACGATGAGTGGTGTGTAATCAAAATGGGATATTTAGCGGTTGTTCGGACTCATAAATAGTGAACGGGGTTTGAAGGGCATGTCATAGTGACCCTTGAGTATGATTTGGGGATTTTGGTAAGCAAATGTTTGAGTGGAGTTTTGTGGAATGATAAGGGAATATATAGGTACCAATGAGTGAAAAGAAAGCGATGACATGAGTTGCTAATAGTAGTGAGATTGGACTTAAGGAAAGGTGTGAGTCGAATAGATGGTGACAAAGATTTATGAAACTGGAATATGAGAGAGAGCATTAGGATGAGAGACGTGTTACGGATTTTGCAAGTTTTGTAATCCAACATTCAATAAGGAATTTGTTACATGTTTCGGGCGAACCCTTGTGAGGAAGTCGTACTGTCGGTCGTGACGCAAGAGGGATGAATTTGAGTTTTAATGGTTCGATATATAATTGTGGATTTAGTGCTACCAAGCTTGGTTTTCGCGGTTATGGGACTAAGAGCGTAATATGTAATGCATATAGATTCAATCATGGAGTTAAGGCATTTAGATCACTTGTGTTATATAGTATAACCGTTTAATTTAAGTATGTATACATGGAAGTGTGCTAGTGGTTGTGTGGGACTCTGGCCCTATGAGTGGTAGAATATATGTTTTTTGTAAAGTTGCCTTCTAATCGTTATATGAAACGTACATGTTGTGCGTCCTAACCTCGTTGTAATGTTTATTTGGGTGATGATGTTGTTATTCTTCCTTGAGAATAAGGGGTCGTTAGGGCCGTGTTCATGAGTTAGTGTGAGTGTTGAGTATACCGATGTTACTATTGTGTCGCACTACAGTGTGGTTGTTGTGACGATATTATGATACATCACCGGTTGTAGGGGATGAGATGGAACGGTTGCGAAAAGAACTATGAAATAGTATGTTTATGTTGGTACTGTGTCTCAAACATTTTATCTTAATTATGTTGTAATGATTGCCATAAGGCCAAGAGTTTTTTTTAAATTCAGTTATCCGATGGTGTATTAGTCACCATTGGGGTCTATTAGCATTTGTGTGATGAAATAAGAAGCATGGAAACGGGTTTGGGAACGAAAATCTCCTGGCCAGGTGACACTCGACCGAGTGCACCCTGCACTCGACTAAGTGCCGCATACTCGGCTCAGTGGCCTCCTACACTCGACCGAGTGGTCTGCTTCGACCCTTTTTTTTCAATAGTCGACCAAATATTGGTTGTATATAAACCCTTACTTTCACGGTTTATATTGGTCGGTTTGTGTAAGATGAACATGATGACCCCATATGGATGAGACCTTGTGAGTTATTTACATTTGACCATATTATGTGGCTTATACTATATAAAAGTAAATTTTAAATGAAAGTCGCTATTTGACACGTGTAATTTGATGGCAAAGGGGATGTGATAAGCTTGCATGGTGCATGTTACCTACTGTGATTTTATTTTGTGATAACGATGTTCATGTCATGCGATGGGTGAGAATTATGTGTCATATAATGGTTATTTTCATGATTGAGTATTGGAGCCTTCCTTATAAGCAGAAGTGTTCGAGTATGGAAATACATGTGTGATCATGTGGGGGATTTGACGCGGTACATGCGTGACATGGTGTATGTGGAACATCAAAATTTTGAATATGATGAGTCATATTACGAGTACTTTTGGCGTTTCTTAATTGTTTCATGGAGTCCGTATATTCTTGTGATTTTAATACACACACACACACACACACACACACACACACACACACACACACACACACACACACATATGCGTGTATCACCAACGGCAGTTGGGCGTTAGTTATGAAATTAGAACGTTATACCTCAGATTTGACTTCGTGCTTTGACCTTCCGGATACCCATAGACTATGACTTATATTAATGGCATTATGAATATACGAGGTTTTACCTTAGAGTTGTGTAGGAAAGACCTACGGTTAGTAAACCCAGGAAGGGATGGCTTGTGGCGTTAGATAATGAGTCCTTCGAGAAAACATTATGAGGCTTGACAATTGAACTTCAGGACGAAGTTCTCTTTTAGGGGGAGTAAATGTAATAATTTGGAAATTAAGGAAAGATAAAGTACGAAATGAGAGGAGGTAATGCAGTTGAGCAAATAAATTTGGGATGTGTACGATAAATATGTGTGGTTAATAAGAGTGATGATGACAATAAGAAGTTTGACGGAATTTACGATAGAGTAAAGGACAGCGGTAATGGGGAGAGAGTATTTGAGAACCGGTAATGAGACTTAAGGGAAGGTTGAGGAATAGTTGTGAAAAGAGAGTGTGAGGTGAACTTCGGGGACGAAGTTTATTTTAAGGGAAAAGTGTAATACCCCGTAATTTGATATAAATTTATAAGAATAACTTATGTAATTCAAGTAATCAATTAAAAAGGTATTTATATTAATAATTGCACATAATACGATAATTAATAATAAAATAATGAATGAGTCGGGAAGACGAGTTGAGCCGAATATTTGAAGCATAATAATAATAATTACAATAATCCTAATAGTAATTGTAATTGTATTTGTATAATAATAGTAATAATATAATAATTACATAGTTTCCTAATACCGCTCTATATGACCTACCTTGTCAATATAATACATGATATGACCTAATTAGAGACCTTATTCACTCATAAAATTCATAATCTCAAAATAAAGAGAAAGAGGGAGATTTTAGAAGGGAGAAAAGGGAAGAACTCAGCTTATATTATCGTCTCAAGGTAAGACCGTCTTATATTATAATTTATTTATTTTGTAATTGTTATAACTTGTAAACTAGACCACCGTATGACAAACTAAGACCGTCACCATGACCATGGATCATCAGGGTTTGACTTGGACCCATCATTGACCTTCGTTGACCGTCGGGAATGGGTGTTTGATGGGTTGTTGTATTGGTGTTGCATTCACAGTTTATGTAGGTTATGAACCTTGCCTTGACTTGTCTGACCTGACCTGGGCTAGGGTTGGTACCCGTGGGAAGGGTCGACCATGGTGGGTGACAAGGGTGGTGTCTCGCCGGAAAATCGTGTGAGGGAAGAGTGTGTTGTTGTTGACTAGACCACGGGAAAGGGCACGGTTGATATTTAGGGTTGGCTGGGTTGTGGGAGGTTAGTCAACCACTTTGGGGTGGTCGTGGGTGGTTGTTGTTAGGGTTTGTGCAACGGCTTGCCGGAAAACAGAAACAAGGGAATTTGCGTTAATGTTGTTGTTATTGGTGTTGTGGGCGTCGTGAGTAGGGTAACTAGGGCATGTTGGTTAGCCGTGACTGGTTATGTCGGTTCTGGGGGAGTTGCAGGTGGTGGCTTGTGGGGTGGTTGCCGGACTTGTCGCGTGTAAATTGTTGTTGGTGGTGTCGATGGTGTTGGTTGGCTACGGCGTGTTTTTGTGGCCATGTGTCTGTGGGATGGCGGTGGTTAGGGTTGGCTGAACCCATGGTCATGGGTGGTTGAGTTGGCGGTGAAAAAGGGTGGTGGTAGTCGTGAATAGTGCTGTAAACCGTGAGTTATATATGTTGCGTCGGTCTCGTGTGTTGTTGTTGCGGGGTTAGGGCATGCGTTTAGGAGGGGCTCGTAAGGAGGTTGGTCGTGTTAGTCTGGGCTGGTGGTGCTGTGGAAGGTGGGTGAGTGTGGAGGCTGGCTAGGTGATGGTTAGAAGTTGGGATTTTGGGGTTGTTGTGGGTGTTGTCGTGGGTGTGGGTTTGGTGTGGGTTTTTGGTAAAAGTTGTGTTGCGTATGATATTCTTATTATTTTATTTGGGTCACGTTTAATATTGATACGGGTTTTTAAGACGTGCCCTGGTTACTAATTTACGTAATAATATAATTATTATAGTTAATGAATAAATATGATAATTAATAATGAAATATAAATAAAATATAAATAATAATAATAATGGTATATTATTTATCTTTAGGTGACGGACTTGTTGAACGGGTTTCTTGAAGGATACTTTTTAGTAGATTGCATTATTTGTATTTGCTTGTCAGAATGTCAGGTAGGAAATTCCTACTCAACTCGGGTTTTATTATTAAGTGAACGTATATTCAATTGTGATGGTTGATGAGATTAATGTTAATATTGGGATTAATTATTGGAGATGGAGTATATGTGTATGCTAAGTTATTAACGCAGCCGTATGACTGGATTGTTATTGTTCATTATTGTTGGTTATATATGGTGTGGTGCGATGGTTGTTCAGTTGAGCATTACACGGAGGGTGTTACTGCCAGTTATGCGTAGCGAGTAATCGTTGCTGCCAGATGTGCATAGTAAGTAATTACTACTGCTAGAGATAGTTGTGCATAGTAAGTAATTACTACTGCCAGGTGAGCATGGTACGCAAGTACTACTGCCAGTTGAGCATAACACGGTGTTAAGGGTGTTGTGCTACTGCCAGTGACGTACGTGAGTTGTATGGATGAAGTGAAGAGAATTCGAAAGATGTCTATTTTGGTTGGAGTATTATTGTTGTTTAGTTTATTTCTACTCAACCTCGTGGTTAACTATGTATTCGTGAACACCTGTGATGAACCATAATGGGGAGAAGATTTGACAGGTATTAAAGATTAGCTAACTTGGGAGCTATTGGATGCGTGAGGACTTGGCCTGTCTACCTAGAAGTTTAGACCACATAGATTATTTGATCACTTAATTTATTTCCGCTGCGAGTTGTACTTTAATTTATATTAAGTCTTAATTGGTTAATTTGTAATGAGTATGTAATCACTGGAGTTTTATTTAAAGTACTGTGGCTTGTTGTACTTTGTTATTCACTACTTCGGGAAACCGAGATGGTAACGCTCTCATTTACTTGGGATATCTAGCTAAAGGCTCCTGAATAAATGAGGGTGTTACAAATTAGTATCAGAGCCAAGTTCTTTCTTGATTAGGTGTTAAGATCATCATATCTTGACACCGCCGATTTTACTTTAAAAACCTTTCCTAAACTTTTGTGACACAATTTAGTTATTTTTAAGGAGGGTAGATTATAATACCCTAAAATTTTCAAAAGAGTCTCAATTTTCTTTAAATCCGAACTTTGGGACGATCTTCCTTTTAAGAGGGGAAGATTGTAATACCACAACTATTCTTAAAAACTTATTTTAATATTTTAATTTTAATAAGACTTGTTAGAAATAATTGCTTAAACTCATTTAAATTATATAACAAAATTTTGGTTGTTTATGTCTAATAAGCCGATTCACTTTAAACCCTAATTTATACCAAACGCCCTTTTGTTTTACGTACACCATCTTGCCTCCTTTCCTTATTGTCTTCATCACTATCAGCCTATTAAACCCATATTTTACTCTTAATCCTAACATAAGTAATTCTCGTATATTGCTCATCATCAGCCATGCATCCTTTTATTTGGTTGTCCGTAGAATCAGCACCATCTACCTTATTTATTTTCATGTTCATATATATTTGGTACGCTTTCAAATGAGAATTTAGAGTAGTTTCTTAATATAATGGTAACATGATTCTAGTGATCCTATTATTATTATTATTATTATTATTATTCGAGGTTATATGAATTACTTGCTAACTGTTATTAATTTATTACGAATTTTATGTGTTGATGTTATCTCTGTTGCACTATTAGTAATTGATTCCTGCACTAATATTTTATATCAATAAGCTTATTCTTCTATTTGGGAGATGGGTTTAGCGTTCATGTAGTCGGTGTTGATTTAAAATAGTTATGAAGGTGATGTTTCTGACATTGACAATACTAGTGTTTTTAATGGGTCAATGATGATGGCTAAGAGATGTTTGTAGTGTGTCATTATTTTAACGATAGGCAAAGAAATTTGTGATAAATGAGTGTGAAAGCAATTGGGACAATCGTTTGGTATACAGCTTTTGGACGAGATTGAGATGCTACTATTTATTTGTTTAACCTTGTCAAGTTACCGAGATTCTTATTGTTTCCGATAGTGTATTTCTTGGATTTTGTCGCATTTTTGTTGTCTTTTTTCTCTGACCTTGACTCGCGGGTGAGTAGCTTAGAATTTTACTCACTCTAAGTGTTGAGCAGTTCTCTAAATGGAATATTTAACGATATTGATATTAAAATTAAGATTGGTTACTGGTATTGAGTTATCGGGGGCCTATGTGCCGAGTTATATTTACGGTCCAGAGTGACCATGGTTATTGAGTTATGTTTTGAGTTTAAAATTGATATTGAAATGGAGATATTGTTTCGCGGTCTTACCGCCAGTTTACTCACCCCTTGTCCTAGTCTTAGGGTTGACGATAAGAATACGATATCTGGTTGTTTCAGAGTATTTTATTATGAGACGTAATAATGAGTGAGACGGAGTAATGAGTTAGGATTGTTTAATTATTGGTACAAGAGAGTGTGTTATATTACGAGAATAGAACGGAGTTGGTTTGAGCTACTTATTAGTAATGGGGAGTGTTTTTATTATTCTGGTTGTTTATTTTTATTTTTACATGTCTGTGTTTCCACGCCATGACCAAAATTAGGCTACATACATTGAGATATTATCTGTTACTCAACTTTCCAGCTGGCGTGTTTTCTCCCTTTTGGGCTACTCGTCATGGGAGGTAGATCCATTTTGTCTTCTGATTTTATTTCAGGTTACTTCCGCTGTAGTTCAAAAGACTTTTATTTCAAGTGGAGATTTTATTTAAAGTTTTGTAAAAATTTTGTTTCACTCTATACTTTTCATGTAAGAGAAATTTGTAATAATGAGACTGTCTTTGTTATGATTCCAATTTGAAAACTGTAATAACTTGAGATATAGATATGGTATTGATATGATTCCAATTTGAGGTGATGTCTTTGTTCTCTTACAGTTACAACGGTAGGTCACACACGCCCAAAATGACCAAGAAACGAGTGAGATATGACTATTTTACGAAAACTGGTCATTGTTGAGAACTCCGTTGCACTCGACCGAGTGAGGGTCACTGGATCGAGTGAACATACGGAATAAGGAAATCCTAAACCCTTATCCTCATTCATTCTATCTTCTTCCTTCTCACTCCAAATCCTCTCCTTTCTCTCTAAAACCTCCAGAAACAAACTTTCATGAGATTCAAGCTTGGTTTTGGAGATTGATCACCTTCCTCTTCATTCCTTCCACCTTGTAAGTTGAGATCTACCCTTTTATTTTCAGTATGAACCCTAACTTTTGGGGGTTTTGATTTAGGTAATATTTAGTAATTAGTGTATGTAATACAGGTAATTGGTGGGTAGTAATAAAGGATTTGTGTTGTATCATAGTGTAGTATGTATTGTGATATTTTTTTGTGGTATTGTAGGATAAGACAGTTTTATGAGATGGATCTTGCTTATGTTGGATTGCTTATGGAGTATGCTAAAAGATAGGTTAGTCCTACTTGTTTTCAATAATAAGAGGCTTTGCATGTGTTATTATCGATGTGTTGCATTTATTATGATTAATGGGTTATTTATGTTGGTTTCTTGACATTGGTGGGACTTTATTGAAGCATGATAATGGGTCATTAACATTGGTCTTATGTTGTTAATAGAATTGCATAATAACATGTTAATGTGAAAATGGTATCATGAGACATGTTGGTAATTGTAATTATTGAGGAAACTTTATGCTTGAGATCTCGCATATTGTGATAGATGTGCTATTGTGGACATTGGAGATTGTTGGTGGTGGTACTTGGTAGTTGAAGAGACGTAAGACGGTCTTACGCTTGAGTCGCCTCTTAGAGCTTCCAACTCCAAGAGGGATGTGCACATTAATGATTTGAGTATGGAGGGACTCATGTGGTTGAGGCACGACGTTTGGCAGTGGATCTGGTTGGCTTCCGGACCCGCTACCTATGGGTGTGACCCGTCGTGATAATTGTATAATCGTGTCTCATTCATTTCATTTGGATGATGCATATTTATTTATCACGTAGCGTCTTTTGTTTATTTATTGAAACTGACGTGTTGTGTGTCCGTGTAATTGTCACCTAATTTCGGGGTGGCTTGTGTCGATCCATATTATATTTACAATCATATGGGGAGCAAGTTGAGTACAAGTTGTTTTGGTGTCACGCGAGAGACGGGATGCGCTTTGGACTTGGAGTCGAGTACTTGAATAGTTGATAGATAACATAGATGGTAGTCAAGTTGTATAGCTCGCTTTAATTTTATTCGTTCTTTGTTTTGTAAATCACTAAACTTGTTATTTATATAAAAAGTTTCTTAATTGTAATTCCGATTTCAGTGCCTCGAGATACCGAGATATTAACATCTCCCAATTACCTTGGTCGGGTAAGAAAGGGTGATACACCGACTGTTAGTACAAATGTATAACTTGATATGAGGAGTCAAGCTAATGTAGTGTTCTACATAGTAAAGTCAATCGACTATTGTTACTTAGTGGAGCATGACTGCTTGCTTATAAAAATTTTGCCGCCCTTCAATCAAAAAGGGAGAAAATAGGAAGACTGCATGTATAACTTTATTCAATTTGTTTTCTTAGATCTATCTACATGTTCAAGGTAATTTTTAACTGAGTAGATGATTTATAGAGCCATAGAATCAAACGTCAGGACAGCATTGCGCCACAAATGACTTACAAAAGACTTGAAGGCTACCATAGCTGCATTCTAAGGTAGGATCAGTCATATTTATGGCATGATTGTTGAGATAAGGCTACGATAACCGATATTAAAACTATCTGGTACATATTTTTCATTCCATTATAATGCAGTATATTCTTTTGATTTCATTTTCCTTATGGGAAACAACCTGTTTATTATTTTACTACGAGTGGTAAAAAGGCTAGCTACATCCGACCCCATTGCAAAGCCAGATAGATTTGCGACCAGTGGCCGTTATCTAGGAATCTAGGACGTTGTTTTAAAGACGTGCATATATTGTTCATGTGCTGTGTTAAGTGCCCTTATTAGAGTTAAGTGCATTATATTCTTTATTGCAACATAAATTTATTCGTCATAAAGCTTTCACTAGGGACATACATAATAGAACACCGAATATTATTCTATCATGATTAAGGGGTTGTTTGGTTGACAATGGGAAGATGGAGTTCCCATGAAATAAAATTCATATGATTTTGCAATTCATGTGAATTGCAAAAAAGTTATTTGGTTGGGATATGGGAACACAATTCATGTGGGAAGTTCCACTTACCAAGGGAGGCTAGGTAAGTGATTTCCTACATTATGTAGGAATTGGAGTTCCATAGTAACTTCAACTTCCCATGAATTGGGTAACCAAACAAGACCTCAATTTTGCACTTCCTAGGAACTTCCAATTCACATGAATTTGGAAGGCAGCCAAACAACGCCTAAATGTTCATAACAAAGGGCCATAGCAACATCCTTGGGAAATGGCTAATTCGATGCTTTTCATTATAACTAAAACCTCCGATATATACTAAAAAAAACGTAACCTCAAAAGTTTTTACTTCAAAGTACATTCTCACTTGGATAAGGAAACCAATGAGACTATCTTTCATTTATCTATTATCTTTCATTGAGATATAATCTTCTAATCCCCCTATTACTAAGAGAATAAAAATTCTCTTAGTTTCCCTCCAAAAGATATCTAAATAAATAAGGTAACAAGTAGAAATAAAATTCATTACATTATTATCTTTTCAATTAATAAATTCTTATAATTAAACTCTAATCTTTTAATTAAAATTCATATTTATGACCGTTTCATTAAAATTCATAATTTATTATGCACATTTCCATTTCCATTTCCATTTCCATTTCCAGATATTATTCTTATCAGTTACACTCTAAAATTACGCAAACCTGCTTCTTATGCGGTCTTTAACATAATTATTGTCATCACTTACACCCTAAAATTGCGTAAATCTGTTTCTTATATTATCCTTCATCAATTACACTCTAAATATGGTGTATATTTTAAAGGACGTAACAACTTATATGTATTTTTTTTAATTAAAAATAAAAAAATATTAGTCTAATTATTCGTAAATCATCTTTTTAAGTGCGTGGTATACTGTTTTTACCTATTTTTGTTATAAGGTTTATACGTATTTTAATTAGTTTTTAAAATTTTACATCACTTAATTGTAATTTAATGTCATAAATTAGTTTCATGCAATGATATAGCATTATAGAGTTGATTTTTATAGTAAAATAAAAATGGTTTAAGACAAAAATAACTTAACTTTAAGTGTTTTTTGATAGTAATAAACTTTCATTTTATTATAACATTAAATAAAGGTACAATTAATTTATGCAATTAATTTAATGAGAATGTCTCTTTATAAAACAAAGTTAAAAAATACCATGCTGTAGCACGGGGATCTACACTAGTTAACTATAATCTTTTCAAGAAACTCTACATTATAATCCTTTAATAAAAATAACATAGAACGAGTATAAAAACTACTCCCTCCGATCCAGACAGATGGTAACACTTACCTAAAATGGATGAAACACACCAATGGTAACATACCATATTTGGCATGAAAAATGCCTAAATTACCCTTACATCCACTACTTATTTACAACTTTATTATTCATTCACCTACTCATCAACTACTTATTTAATCCACCTAAATTCATGTGGCCCCAATCAAACTTTCCTACTTTACCCCTCACTTTTCCACCTTTTCTTAAAAACCTACTTTTTCCCTATGTTACCATTTGTCTGGATCGGAGGGGGTATAAGTTATAAATTATTGGGCTAAATCTCTTATATGTATTATTATAACTTATTAGAGAATGACTGGACACATACTTACTCCATATTTTTTAAACTAATACTACTCCCTCCATACCAGACCAATGGTAACACTTACCTAATACGGCCATACCACACCAATGGTAACATTCCTTATTTGGCCCACAACATTACCAAATTATCCTTATACTCATTTGATATTTACACAAAATGTCATTACAATATTACATACCCCACCTACCAACCCACAATTAAACCCACAATTACATACCCCACCTATTTTTTCCCCTCTTTACCCTTGCTTTTACCCTATTTTCTTAAAAACCCCATTTTTTTTACCATGTTACCATTGGTATGGTATGGAGGGAGTATTAGTTTCGTAACAAAAAAAAAATTGTTTAAATTAATTTGAGAAAATTAAAAAAATAAAATTATTAATTTTATTATAAAAGTATTTTCATTAAAATACATATTTCATGATTTAACTCAATTCTCTCTTATTATTTTCCAATTCATATTATTTTCTTAATATAAAAACAAAATGGGGTAAAATATGAAAATTTAATAAGTTGTCAATTTAAAATCTGTAAGTAATACACACACAGAAAAAAGAACAATATATATACCATGGATGCATTGTGTGGGATCTTTACTCGTTATTAACATTCAAGAAATTATAGATACTAAGTTTGAACATAATCATGGATGCGGTATGATAAGTAGCTCTTTGTCATTCGTAGTCTACGCAGACATTTTCTAATATTCCCTCCATCCCATTATTGTCCTTCTTGTTTTAATAGTCAAAGTTTAATAACTTTGACCATATATAAGTACTCTCTCCTATTTGATTTGTTATTCCCCTTTCTCTTTGGCACATGGGATAAGGGAATTAATTTGGACTACACAATACACATGATCCCACATAAAATCGATTTTGGATCACATAAAGGTATCCAAAAAAGTGAAAAGGAAACAAAAGTGGAATTGGATGAAAAAGAAAAGAAGAACAACAAATAAAATAAGAGAGAGTATTAAAATAGTAAAAAGTAAAGTATGACAATAAATATTTACATTCATCATGACAAAGTCTTTCATAATTTTTTTTAATTATATGTGTATAAATGGAGAAAATCAAGTTAAAGTGATGTATTCGAGACTGTACAATTTGAAATACGAAAACTATCGATTAGAAAATAGATGAAGAAAGGTACACATACCAAATCTTTTCATAGCAATTTGTCCCGAAGAACGTTCACCATTGGTAGTTTCATGAATTGCTTGAACCATCTCAGTCTTACTGACGTAACCATCTTTGTTTTTGTCCAAGAAAGCAAATGCGTCGACTAAAGTGTCAAATGTTGTCTCCAAGTTTGGTAAGCCCATTCGACATTTCTGGTATATATAATAAAACAATTAAAGTATAGTTAGAACATTACCAAATTCGGGATTGTTAACTCAATGTGAAATAAAAGGTATTCCCTATGTTCTGGTCCTTTATTTACCTATTATATATTTTGGTGTCTCCTTTATTGATTACCTTTCTATATTTGGAATGTTTTTGAAGGGTAATTTGATCATCCACTTATATAACCCATTATACACTTGTCATTTAATAACAATATCAACAAATGGTTCCCTCCTCTCTCCTCCGGCTTTGGGCCAAAACAAAAGGTAAGCAAAAGGATGGGAGGAAAGAAGTAATACATTAGCCAATTGGAGAAAAGAGAGAAAAAAACATATGCACAAAAAGTATTGGTGATATAGAGATAAAAGTTGTTTAGTTCTCGGCTCGTGTGATAATATTTTTCCCTTACTCCAAATTCCGTTTCAAACGAAACAATTTTCTTATATTGAATAATCATTCTAATCTACCCATTTACAAAATATTAAAAATAAAGGAAACATTCTTATTTTCACAGGTCTATATTTACAAAGAACATCATTCATTTTTACCTTACATTATTTACTCTCTTATGCTTTATGTGTATCATCCCCAACAAAGAGTTCTAGGTTACAACTCGCACAACAATGCGTTTTACCTTTGATTTGGCTTGAATGTTTTATAAAATAAACGGCCACATTAAGGTGTAAAGGTTAAGGCCAATTTACCAAAAATAACCCAATTTATAAAGTATTCCGAGAATAACCTAACCGCTAACACCCGTGAATTTTAATTTAAGAATTTGACTAAATTAAATAGTTATTTTATTATTTTATTAGCCTTATTTTATAGAAATTGCCTTTTTATTGTAGTTGTGTAGAAAATGTTAATAGATTGCCCATATAGAGCTTACAATTGGATTCTACACAAAATCTGACTGAAAACCGAATCACTTAGTTAATGGGTGAAGCTAAGTCAGGTTGGGCCATAATATGAGGTTCCAATTTTTCATTAGTCTAACTATTTCATTAGTCAACCCAATCATCCCATTTTCGCACCAAACTTCATCTTCTCTCATTTTCCATCTTTTAAAATAAAAAAGTCTCGTCCTTTCAAACTTCTTAAAGTTTTATCTTTTAGAAGGTAAAGTATCTAATTTGGTTTTCTTGAATTTGTGTTTTAGGAAACAACCTTAATGACCCGGACGCAGATTGCTACGAAATCGGCGATAATTTGGAGGACTTGAGGTTCAAGCTAAGGTAACATTGATGAGTTACTCGATATTACATTGTTTGGATGATAGATCTAGTGAGAATTGATGAATAGATACTACTTTTGGTAGTTAATGATGATATTATGTAAAGTTGTTGTTTTTTGGACTATTTTATATTGAGAATCCTTTTTTATATGTGCTTGTACAATTAATATTGAACTGGTTTCTAAAGTGATGCTTAAACTGAAAGAATTTAATAAAATAGGGCCTTTTTGAAACTTATTACCCAGACTGGGTCCACGTAGGCTTGAAATATTTGAAAACTTGCTTCGGAATCAAGTCACTAAGCCGCTCAACAATTTGCTATAAGCACGATGAGCCCCGGAACGACTTAAGGAAAAACTTGCAACTATGTACGTAGCTAGAATCGAACCCAAGACTTCCTTTCCACAATACTTGCATTAACTGATGGACCAACATTGTTTCATGTTATTAATTAGTGATTGGATATACATGAAGCATTAAATAATCCAAGTCAGTTTATAATTTAATACGTGTATTTAATACCCTTATAAGTTACGATATCAATACGTAATCGCGTTAATAAAGCATGTGAATTTGTTTGGATTGGTGGTTAAGAAGTTGAAATTGGTGAGTAACTGGGATATTTTGTGTTCGACTCCGCTTATCGAATCAAATATTTATATTTTAAATTGTTTGCACAAAGTCGCTCAAGGCTGAGCGTCTTTATGGCATATCACTAAGCACCAGAGCGATTTATTTCCGACGCATCTTCTCAAAAATCATGATCCTACATGGACCCGTTTTGGGTAATAAGTTTTAACTTAGACCTATTTTTTTAATTTCTTTCGTTATGAGCACTATGTTTGAAAAAAAATTCTTAAGCTTCTTTTGGATACATTCACCATGTTAGTACTGATTTGAATGTTGTTTGATGTTTTGAAGCCTTAAAGAGATGTAATATTTGTTATTGAGTGAATATGTGAACAAGATGTGTTGATATTGTCATTTCATCAAGCTTTTGCTCATTTGATATTTTTTATGTACCAAATATGTTGGTCTTTGCAATACCACTCATATTCTATGGTTATAAGATCCTTTGTTTGCGTCTAAGTACAATGTAGACTATAAAAGACTAATAAGAAAGCTTAAACACTTGCATAATGAATTGAAACAATGTCGCTTATATTAGGGTCAACTTCAAACTGCATTAATTAGAGTTATAGAGCTCCGATGGAGGTGATTCAAGTTGATGTTGAAAGCTTATTGTCTAAGCTTTCCAACGCATGGTCACAAGTTTCATTCCGCCCAGTAACGAAGAAATGGCGCTGGGAGTGACTCGCGTGTACTGCGGGAATTCCTGAGCGTGTTTTGGATTTTATGCGTGAATTCTTTTTCATCTTTCTTCTTCCTCTTCGTATTCGTCTTCTTCTTCTTCTTCTTCTTCTTCTTCTTATTTCTTCTTCTTCTTCTTCTTCTTATTATTATTATTATTATTATTATTATTATTATTATTATTATTATTATTATTATTATTAATTCATGTGATACCCTCAAACTTTGTCATTTTGCACGTGGTAACCAACTTTTTAAGTTTGTACACATGTTTTCCTTGAGATTTGAATTTGAAGCACAACGTAACCTTTTTATCGTTTTGAAAATTTTCAATTGCGCATAAATCATAAATCAGAAATCAGAATTGACTAATTTTTTTTCAAATTGATTATCTCTTCGCGGTCTATAGAATGATAAAACGAAAATGGTCATTCAGAAATTTAAGATTGAAAATATGGTTGATTTGAGATTTTTGTTAAAAAAAAAAACTATAAAATGTCAGTCAACAAATTTTTTCCTCAAATCGTAGATTATGAAGAGATAATCACTTTAGGAAAAAAAATTGTCCGATTCTGAATTCCGGTCTAGTAGTTATGCGCAATTGAGTTTCTTTATAGCGACAAAAAGGGCATGCTGTACATGAAAATAAAACATGGAGGGTATCATGTACACAAATTTAAAAAGTTGGGTACCACGTGCAAAATGGAAAAATTTGAGGGTAGCACGTGAATTTTCCGTTATTATTATTATTATTATTATTATTATTATTATTATTATTATTATTATTATTATTATTATTATTTGGTGAAATGTGAGAAATTATATTAAGCTAAAAAAATAATTACAAAGGAATTTTGAGCAATAGACAAGTCAATTACGCATACAAACAAAAATAATCAAACAAATAAGGCCTATATGAAACCAAGAAGCTCATCTAAGCATATTCATAGCACTCCCCATTTGGTTAGCCATACTTGATCATTACTCTTCACTGGATGCATGATTTTCCCTCTAATCCGTCTTTGAACTTCAACAATAATTTGCTCAGTGACCTTGCTTGGCCTGAGCAGCGCGTTGTTAACTCTGGCATTGTTTCTTTGAGTCCATACTTGGTAATGGCAAGCAGCCCAAACCAGATAATGCACTTTCTGTTTCAGGCACACCTTTGCAGGCATACCGGTCCCCATGTTTCTGTTAACCAGAATAGGAAACCCACACCACAGTTCCATCAACTTCAAGATTTGTTGGCTATAACTGCAGTTAAAAAATAGGTGATCCTGTGTTTCAGAGTGTCTGTCACATATTATGAACCTATCATCAGCACTGTAACAAATCCTGAATAGCTTGTCCTTCACATTCAGACCATCATGCATGATAATCCATACAATGAGAGCATGTTTGGGTATGTTCCAGTTATTCCAAACCAAATTAACCCATTCTTGCTTAGGCTGCTGTATCCTAAGCCAATCATAGCCATTTCTGATGGAGTAACCTCTAGGGTCAGCTGTCCATTGTCCACCAGTATACCCAGCTTTCATAAGATTTTTTACCTTGCATATATTCTTCCAAGACCAGGAGACATCAGCAAAAGGATCATAGTCATGCCAATTCCTAACTTTTAAGTATATTTGATTTACCCATCTTATCCATAGTCTATCAGCCTTCCCATAAATCCAATCAACCAGTTTAGGAACTGTAGCATAGTTCCATATCTGAGCTTTTTTAATTCCTAGCCCACCCTCATCTTTAGGCAGAGTAACCTTGTCACAGGCAATGAGAGGGACCCTGTGATACTCAGCAGTGCCATCCCACAGGTAGTTTCTACATATGGACTCAATTCTCTTGATGATACTTTTAGGCAAAAGAAAGATACTTGCCCAATAGGAGTAGAGTGTATTAAGGACATAATTAATTAAGACCACTCTACCTGCATAAGAGAGCTTCCTTGCCCCAAGACTTCTAATTCTACTCACCATTTTCTCAGTTATAGTATTACATTCAGTTTTGGTCAGTCTACCTGCTTTGATAGGGACCCCAAGGTACCTGAATGGCATTGAACCCTCCACAAAACCTGTAGCCTGCTGGATATCATGCTTCAGTTGTTGCCCAACCCCATTGTAATAAACTTCAGACTTTGAACTATTCATATTAAGACCAGATGCTCTAGAAAAAGATGAGAATGCTCTGAGTAGCAGCATGATAGAAGAAGCATTTCCTTTACAGAACATTAAGAGGTCGTCAGCAAACATCAAGTGATTTAGCTTGGTTGCCTTACAAAGAGGGTGGTATTGGAAAGGCCATCTGGACACATCATAGTAATCATTCTGGTTAAGTAATCCATGCATATAGTAAAGATAAGGGGGGAGATGAGATCGCCTTGCCTCAGACCTCTTTTCCCTTTAAAATAGCTAAAAGTACTCCCATTGAGACACAGGGAAAAGGAGGTGGATTTAATACATGTCATAACTTTGTGAGTGAATCCAGCAGGAAACTGTAACCCCTGAAGGAGCTGGTCAACAAATTCCCATTCCATAGTGTCATAAGCTTTCTGTAAGTCAATTTTAAACAAGCATCTGGGGGACACTGCCTTTCTATTATAAAGCTTGACAATATCTTGGCAGATTAAAACATTCTCAATAATAGACCTCCCCTTAATGAAAGCCCCTTTATTGTCATTGATGATATCAGGAAGAACTTGAGCCAATCTATAGTATAACAACTTAGAAATTACCTTATATATCATGTTACAACATGCAATAGGTCTGAATTGCTTGACTGAAGTTGGCCTCTCACACTTAGGTATAAGAGTTATATTAGTAGCATTAATCTGAGTAAAGAGCTTACCAGTACTGAATAAGTGTTTTATGGCATCACACACATCTTCACCAATAACATCCCAGCTATCCTTGAAGAGCACTAGTATATCCATCCGGCCCTGGGGATTTATCAACTGGAGTGTCAAAGAAAATTTTCTTGATTTCAGCACTGGTTACAGGGGCATTCAACAGAAGGATATGTTCCTGAGAGCAGAATTTCCCCTCATTGAGCACACTAGGTCTAACCTTCTGAGTAGGTTTATTGCTACCTAGCAGAGTCTGATAGTAGTCCAGGAATGCATTTTGAATGCTTTGGCTATCAGTGCATACAGTGCCATATTGATCCTCAATCTGAATAACTTTGTTCATGCTGATCCTCTTTTTTATAGCCCCATGAAAGTAAGCAGTGTTACTATCTTCTTCTTCTAGACACTGTGACTTTGCTTTTTGGCTCAAGAAACTATCCCTTGCCACAGTTAGATCCTTTAGGTTAGCAGAAGCTTCAAACTCTTTCTGAAGCAATCCAGGATTATAAATGTCCTAAACTAACTGTACTTGCAGAGCATGAAGCTTGGCGTCGGCAATTGCTGTGGAGTTTACAATATCAGCATAGCGGTTCTTATTTAAACCCTTCAGTGCAGGTTTTAATGCCTTCAGCTTCTTAATGACATTAAACATCTTATGCCCTGGATAATGCATTTGCCACTGCTCAATGATTGTAAGTATAAAAGATGCAGCTTTGCCCCACATATTGAAATATTTAAAGCTAGCTCGTTTGCCACCCCCTACTGCAATATTGCTCATAGTGCATGGACAATGGTCAAATAGTCCCTCTGGATGGAAATGAGCCATCATATTAGGGAATTGATTCATCCACTCTTGATTGACCATAAATTTGTCCAGTCTACTAAAAACTCTGGTAGATGGTTCTTGTTTATTAGTCCAAGTGATGTATGCACCAGTAGCACCAATATAAGTAACACCACATATTGATATACAGTCTAGAAATTCATCTATATCAGCTTGTTTTGTATTAGCACCCAATCTTCCTGCAGGGTTAATAACTGTATTGAAATCTCCTGCCAGTGCCCAGGGTCCAGTACATTGTCCTGCAATAGCTCCTAACTTCTGCCACAGATCCCTCCTTCCAATTCCTTCATTGTAAGCATATACCATAGTGAACCAGAACTGCTACTGGGAGGTTCTAGCAATGACTCTTGTGTGGATAAATTGTGCATCATATTGACATACCAGAACATCAAACAAATTCGGTTTCCAAAGTATCCACACACGACCACCTTTATGTTGGCTACTATTAGTAGTAACACACCAACCATCTAACATATTAGTAGAAACATTTCTCACATTTTTCCCATTTATTTTAGTCTCAATTAGTCCAAACAGACCAATATCTTTATTATAAATGAACCATTTTACAGTTTTTTGTTTATTTACATTGTTCAAGCCTCGAACATTCCAAAATCCAATGTTATTCATTAACAGGATTGGAAGTAGGGTTACCCTGTTGGCCAATACCAACTTTTGGAGTCACATCTCCTTCCACAACATCTCTGTATGATCCAGTCTTATGGGGTGTTGCTGGTGTAGAATTGTGACTGAGAGCAGTATTTGTAAGAGAATTACAAGGAGTACACACAGGAGAACTCACCTTCTTTGGACTGATATGCACAGTAGATGTGACAGTTACAGGCTTTGGCTTCTAGACCTGTTGAACAGGCTTATTCTGCTGCTTGTTGGTTGAAGCTTTCCTGCAAGTAGTCATCTCATGACCAATTCCTTTACACTTGAGGCAAATAGAAGGCTTCCATTCATACTCAATCCCCACATGTATCATCTTGCCATACTCATCCATGAATTTCACTTTAGATGGGAACTTTTGGCCAACGTTTAGTTCAACCATCACTCGTGCAAAACCCAATCTAGTTTTGTCCAGTGTAGGTTGATCAGCTTTCTGTAACTTGCCAACTAGTCCTGCAATGGAAGGCAAACATTTACCCCGAAATTTAAGAGGCAAATCATGAATCCTTATCCATGCAGGAACTTTTTGACATCCTCCTTCAACAGTTCAACATTCACATCCCAGGATCTGATGATCAATGGCTTGTTGTCAAACATGAAGTGCCCTGCCTACAATATGGCCTCCTTATCCTTACTATTCTTGAAACGTACCAGAAATATCCCATTTGGCATGAATGATATCCTGTCCACATTATGCTTCTGCCATATTCTATGAATAAACCCTTGCAAAACCTCCCATTGAGGGTTTTCACCTAGAACAAAGCAGTAAACTGCATTATTCTAGAACTCAATCTCGTCTTTAGTGTCCTCTGTGGTAAATTGTAGGATGTTATCATCATCTTCATCTTCTTCTGCAACCACAACACTCTTTTTTCCTCTTTTCGTGATCCAAACATTGTTTTCTATCTCACTTTCTGTGATATCTTCCACAATAACTTCCTCAACTACTTGACTGCTGTCAGTAGGCTCCTCATCAAAGTTCAAACCAGGAACACCAGTAACTTCCTGCATTGGTTTTGTTCTTAGCACGTCCTCCTCTGATGGTCCTTTTTTCTGTCCTTTTTTCTTACTATCAATGCTTCTTCCTGCTGATTTCATCTTCTGAAGCCTACTAGAGTGTTTATGCTTCGTTTTGCTTGATGAATTACGTGCCATTATTATTATTATTATTATTATTATTATTTTTTATTATTATTATTATTACTACTACTACTACTACTACTACTACTACTACTACTACTACTACTACTACTACTACTACTACTACTACTACTACTACTACTACTACTATTATTATTATTATTATTGCTTCCTAAAACCTATATATACTCATCACATTCAAACTTAAAAACACGTTTAGCATAATTCAAGCTCACATAATCATCTAGAGGGAGAACTTACCTTATTCTTCAAATCAATTTGAGTGTTTTGCATCTTGGATCAATCAGTTGAGTCTTTTTCTTCACAAGTAGTTTATTCTTCTAATATCTAATTATTCATTTTTTATGTTGTTTAATTCATATTATTCAATTAGTTTGAGACCGAACCTATAAATTGGGGATTTGGAGGAAATTGATGATTATGGGTAATTGAATAGATTAAGAAGTAATTATATCTAATTGATGAATGTAGGTGACGATTTCATAGAGAAACGCTTTTGAATTTCTATTATTGCTCGTGGAATTCCTAAAAGGTAGGGATTATCTTACTCAACTTCTATTTCTCTGTGTGTGTGTACGTGGGTTGGGGGAGGGGTGATTTATATATTGCGATTGTGATTACAGATGTAGAATTGGGATCATCGAGTTGAGTTAATTATGAGCATTATTGGTTACTTGAGTATTGGTGGATATTGTAATTTGATAGAAGGGACCGATGGATGAACTGTTGGAGTATGTGTTCTCAACAATAGTGCGATCACATGTTTAAATCTCAAAATAAGAATATGTATGGGATGATTCATATAAGTCAACTGATCAACAATAGTGCAATCACATTACTGTCGTTTGACGGTGGTGATCAGTTGATCCCTTAAGGTCACACCTATAGGACAATTTCCTTAATAGACTAATTTGTTAATTGTATAATGATTCAAGTTAATCAATTCCTTAAATTTGAACAATTTATATTTGTGAGTAAGAATAAGTATCTTATTTAAATTTGATTAAATAAGATTCACTTTAGTAATTAATATATTTTATTACTAAAATTGATTATTGTTTATGAAACAATTGAGATAAGAATGAATGGTTAATTAT
The DNA here is from genome assembly GCF_048544455.1 of Silene latifolia. Taxonomy (NCBI): domain Eukaryota; kingdom Viridiplantae; phylum Streptophyta; class Magnoliopsida; order Caryophyllales; family Caryophyllaceae; genus Silene; species Silene latifolia. The sequence goes on along the minus strand of NC_133530.1, from coordinate 58,123,805 downwards.
AATTACAAAATATTGTGAATTATATACATGTACCATTTTATACCATGTAATTATGAATTACTAGACAATTTGTTATATGTAATTTAATTAATGTATATAATGATATTTAATTGTTAAATATGCATTAAATTAATTAATAACATGTTACATGCTACATGTGACATATTGTGTGACAAATAACAAATTGACAAAATAAAATGGAAGTCCATTTTATGTAGGATACCGATTTTTGTAGAGGAAAATGGGTTTATTATGTTTGATAATTTCGAATGGCAAACATAATGATCACTCTAATTAACCTAGCCTTACACACCTATTATTTAGAGAAGAGAAAAAGGAAAAAGAAGAGGCCATGCATTGGCTTAGGGTAGGGGTGCTAATGAGCCGAGACAGCTCGCGAGCTATTCGAGATCGGCTCGGTCAAGGCTCGGTCAAAGCTCGGCTCGTTAGAGCTCGGATCGAGCTCTGGCTCGGCTCGGATACTTTTCGAGTCAAGCCGAGCAAGGCCTGGCTCGGCTCGAAAAGCTCGCGAGCGGCTCGATTTTTAAAATATAGTAAAATATATTTATATATTCTAAAAAAAAGTCCTAATTAATTAATGTTTACCCAAAACTCCACTAACCCTAGTCCATTACCCAATTACCCAATAATCCACAAAGCAGTAAAAAAAACCTAAACTACCGTCTTTGCTCAATGCCGTTCTAACTTCTAAATTCTACGGAGTAATTGTTTACAATTTTACATCATCTTCTTCCTTGCCGTCGCTCACCGTCACGCAGTCAGGACTCAGGCCTTCACCTTCAACCCAGGTACTCTATTTACTTATAGCTAATCACTTCATTCTTTCATGTCTTTTGATTAAATTCTGGAATTATGGGTCGTCTTTTTACCCAAATTGGGTAATCGCCGGCTGTTTTTCATCGTCGCCGCTATTTTTAATCATCGCCAACTCCATTAATTGATCATCCACCATTGACTTTTTTACTGAGTAGATGATTTCTCAGACCGTCTAATGACAACTCAAATCATAAAACTATGAAAGGAGTTCATAAGCCCCTGCTTTTATTCATTTTTAGTAATCGTCTTAATTTTCAATCCCTTGAAATCGTTTTTAGTAATTGTCATAATTTTCAATCCCTTGAAAGTATTATCCTCTTTTTTTTTCGTTTTAATTTTTGATGCTATGGACTATACAGTATACTACGTGGAGATATAGGAGCCAATCAGGCGCGGGTCGGGTCATTTTTAGTACTACTCCGAAATCAGTAATTAAAATGATTACTAAAAACGATTTCAAGCCCATGTGGTTCATCTTGTATTTAGGGGAAATCAGGTTATATTTGTTGATGGTTTTCTAGTAGATGTAATGTGGGATGTTTATGATTGGTATTTTGATCAAAATGGGAAGGAAAATGATAAGAATAGAAGTGGTTCATTCATGTTTAGGGCAATAAGTGGGTTGGATAACAGGCTTTGGTTGGAAGAACAAGACAAGAATTATTCCATTATCAAACCATACAATAAACTTCAACTGTCTTGTTCATTCATGTTTATGCCAAATAGAGTGTATAATGCCAGATAAGAATAGAATTTGGCTGATAAAAAGCACATCTGGGGAAAAGCATCAGAAATAAAAAGCATCAGAAATAAAAGCAAGATACCAACATCACGATAGACCTGAATTCTCCTTGTTGATTTGTGCTTCTAGTCTTCTACTAAGAATCCTAGTTGATTCTCTGTTTCTCCAGATTTTTTTTGTAATTCTCCTTGCTGTCCTCAATTGAATTTGCATACTGAATACTGATTGATTGTTTCATTTCACAACCACCTACTTGTATTTTTGTAATCGTGTTTAGTCTTTCCCAAATTTGAATTTTAAGTTGTGTTGTTGCTTTTGGCATTACAACCGGTATAGATTTTTGCAAACCATGACTGTGAACCGGGTTTGATACTTAAATTTCTTAATGTATAGGATAAGAGAACCGGAGAAACAAGGACAACCATGACTGGTAAATTCTCTATTTATTGTTTAATTATCTTGCACTTGAATTTCAATGTAAATTATTTAATCACATGGATCTATTTGTTGTCTACTTATATATATTGCAGAACCATCAGAGCCTACCTCTCCATTCACTCGTCCTTTAGTGGAAGAATATTTTGTGAATGTTGACGATGAGATGGAAATTGAAGAAGAAATGGAGGCACAAGTAACGGAGGAGGATACTCACCCTCATCTTAATTCTACCGAAGATGTGCTTGCTGAGGAAAGCCCACTTCCCCATCCTTTCAAAAGAGAAAGGAAAGCCAAAGTATGGAAGGATTTTTTAGACCCTACTTTGGTTAAGGGTATATGGAAATCTAAGTGTAAGTATTGTGACAAAGCTTTATCTCACTTAAAATCTAGGGTAACATCTCATTTTAATAGGCACTCAAGTAGATGTGCGAAGAAAGCATTGTTTTCTAAGAGGCAAAAGCTTATTAATTTTTTACCATCTAATTCGAGTGCGAGTGCATCACAACCTGGTTTAGTTAGTGCTTTACATGATGGCCAACTTGACATGTCAGTGATGAGGGAGGGAATTGCACACTAGATACTTATGCATGAGCATCCTTTTAGAATTGTGGAGGAAGAGGGTTTTAATTTGATGATGAAACGGGGAATGCCGCAATATAAAAGTATGTCTCGCCATACCATAAGAAGTGATTCTTTTAAAGTGTATGAAAATGAAATAAAGAAGCTAAAATCATTGTTGAAAGGTGTTGAGAAAATTTCTTTGACCACGGATTTATGGAAATCAAAGCCTAAAAAGATTGAGTATATGGTCTTGACGGGTCATTTTGTTGATTCTGACTGGAAGTTCCAAAAGAGGGTCTTGAATTTTGTTCATTTACCTCCTCCCCGAGCAGGAAGAGACATAGCCAATTGCATATTCAAATGCCTAAAGGAGTGGGATATAGAGAATAAAGTAAGTATTTTTTCCCTTATAATATTTCGTTTTTCTTATGATTTATTTTCTACTCAGCATGTTCATACTAACTTGAACATAACTTGAACACATTATATTAATAGCTTATCAAATTTTATTTTATTTTTTAGATTTTCAGTATTTCAGTTGATAATGCTTCAGCAAATGATACTTGCATTCAAGTTCTCAAGGACACTTTCTCTCTCACTAAAAGGCTGCTTTGTGATGGTAAGTTGTTCCATGTTCGTTGTTGTGCACATATTCTGAACATTATGGTACAACATGGTCTTAAAGAAGTGAAAACTATTATCTCTAATGTTCATGAGAGTGTTGATTATATTAATCAAAGTGATCTACGACTCAAAAAGTTTACTGAACTAGTACAACAATTTAACCTTAAAGAAAGAAGACTGGTTCTTGAATGCAAGACTCGTTGGAATTCAACGTATGAAATGTTAGCTTGTGCAATCAAGTTCAAAAAGGTGTTTGCAAGGCTAGCTCAAGAAGATCGTAGTTATACTTATTGTCCTAGTGCTGAAGATTGGGTGAAAATTGAAAAATTGAGCGAGATATTGGAAGTGTTTAATGATACGACCAACATTATATCAGGATCTGAATACCCTACTTCTAATTTGTTTTTGGCTGAAATTTATAGAATAAAAGTGTTGTTGGATACACGATTAGTCACTTCGATGAATTTGTTAAGAAATTAGTTAAAAAAATGAAAGAAAGGTTTGATAAGTATTGGGGTCAATGTAATTTGCTTATGGCAATTGGAGCTGTGTTGGATCCTCAATTGAAAATGAAGGTTGTGGAGATTACTTTTCCAAAGATGTTCCCTTCTGATGATGGTAGTGTAGCTCGAGATAATGTTAATAAGGTAAGAGAGACCTTGTATGAGCTATATAAAGAATATGTTACCATGTATTCTCCTACGGGGCAGAGTGATGAAACTGAAGGTAGCTCTTCAGGATACAATTGAGTCGAGGAAATCTGAAGTTGATGATTATCTTGACGAGGGATGTTATGTTCCTCATGAGGATGAGTGTTTTGATGCCTTGGCGTGGTGGAAAGATAAATCCATGAAGTTTCGTATATTATCTCGGCTGGCAGCTGATATCTTAGCTGTTCCCATTACCACTGTTGCGTCTGAGGCGACGTTTAGTGCTGGTAGTCGAGTTATTGATCCTTATCGTGCTTCATTGAGTTCGGATGCAGTAGAAATGTTGTTATGCACCGGAGATTGGTGTCGATCATTATATGGATTGAAACGAAAGAATAAGGTAATAAACTGATAAGTCCGAAAACAATCTTTATTTTATTTGGTTCATTTACTTTATTTTAGCTGTTGTTTGATTTGTGAATATTTTTTTTTCCAGAACAAAAGCGAGGATCAACCGAAGGAAATTCATCTCCCACTTCCATAGGTTAAGTATTTAAGTAGAGGACATGGCTGTATATTATTTACACTTTTTATAGTACCAAAATTATTTGACAGACTCAACTTATTTATTTTCGTTACAAACTTATTTGTGTAATGTATACTTTGCTATAGGAGATGCGCTGAGACATATGAGGTCATAATGTATTGCTCGTAGAAGATGAAGACGGGACGGGACGGGATATGGGAAGATTGAAGAGGCGACAGATGGTTTTGTTATGGATTATATAATTTTTATTTACATTTTTAGTAGACTTTGTGGGGAATTATTGTTTTTGGTAAAAATAACGTAGAAAGACATTACGGAAATGTGTACTCAAACTATTAATTTATCGTATTGTAGCATGAGACTTGGTTGTTAAAATTGTAATGCGTTAAAAATCTAAATGAATTCCTGGCTGTCACGAGCTATAATTCGAGAACCTCACGAGCCGAGCTCACGAACCCACGAGTCGAGCTCGAAACGAGCCAATGAGCCGAGCTCAAAATGAGCCCACGAGCCGAGCTCGAGCCAATTTGATTATGTCGAGCTCAAGCTCGAGCCCACCCATTTGAAGCTCGACGAACTCGAGCTCGAGCCGAGCACACCTTCACACTTCTCGAGTTCGAGCCGAGCACCCCTGGGCTCGCGCTCGACTCGGGTCGTTAGAACCCCTAGCTTAGGGACACCACCCCAAACCGGCTCCCCTCTCCTTTTATGAGAAATGGTTCTCATTTTTCTTTTTATCATTCATTCACATTCTCACATTATCTCTCTAAAAATAGTTTAGAAAGCTTGCTTATTTGTTCATCCAAATTCTAATGAACCACAATATTATTAGTAGTGTAGTAATATATATATATATATATATATATATATATATATATATATTATTAGAATTATTAAGGACTACTAGTATATTAATCTAGTTATTTAATATATTAGTTTTAAGGGAAGTCTTGGGTGTAATTTTTAAGGAGTATCTCTATACTTGAGGTTGGAAGATCATCCATATTTTAAGCTCAAGAACAAATAAGGAAGGTGTCCTTATTTGTGCCCAAATTTCGAACCCCATATAAAGTAAGGAACATTATTTTTCCTTTCATCTCTTATTTAGTTATGCTTGCACTAGATCTTAATGAACTTATGTTAAAATGTTAATTAGTTCACCATAAGAAATGTCTTAGAAGAGGTATATAAACCTAACAATTGGTATCAGAGCAAAGAATGTTGCATGCATAATCGATTTATAGTTTTTTCGAGTTATAAGTAACATAATTAAAACTAAAAATTTGTGATTTATTAGATAAAGTCACGAAATAATATTGCATGTTATATATATATTCTGGTCCTAAAAATTATTTAGGTCATTTTGATGATTTATGGTATTTTATTGCTCATTTTAATGATTTTTAGTAATTTTATTACATTTTAAAGGGTAAAATGGTATTTAAAATGTTAAAAATAGTTACACATAATTTCTGACCTTGAAATTTTTATATGACCTCACATGCATATTTTACTTATTGTATGTAAAATTTCGTATAAATTTGATTTATTTTGCATTATTTATGATTTTTATGAGATAGAAATGGATTAAATGGAGGTAAAATGGTTAAAAATAGTTAAACTTCGAAACAGGCCATGAAATTTTAATATGTTGTCACATGAACGTTTTACTCACTGTGTGTAAAATGTAAGATAAACTTTATTTATTTTGCATGATTTATGAATTTTTAGTGTAAAAATGACATAAATAGTGACTATTTTAGCATAAATAGCTAAAACAAATTACATGGCATGATAAAATTATTTTAGGTTGAATTTATATCCTACTTATTAGATCCAAAGTTGAAAAATTTATTAGATTAATTTTTATATGCTTTAGATGTTTTATTTGATAAAACCGATAAATCGCAACTACATTTTTCTCGAAATAAATTCCAAAATTTTAACCATGATTTTTGACATTATGATTATCATGGATATATTTCAGAATTTTCAAAAATTTAAAATTCAAATTTTGAAATTACTGTAATGTAATTTGGATTTATTTCATAAAAGTTGTGATTTTAGAGTAAAAAATGAGCATAAAAATTATATCAAGTTGAATTATTGTCAAAAATTGAGTAATGAATAATTTTTGAGTCCTAAGAGAGTTAGTATAATTAACTTGGACTAAAATTAGATTTTAGTATTACTTAGCGGTTTTAATAAGTTAAAAATCGTGAATTTCCATAAAACCGGGTTATATGTACAATATAAGTTAAATAGGGCGATTTGGCACATAATTTGGCATGATAAATACATATTATAATGCTGCATATTTCATTGTTGAATGTCATATTTTATTTATGTAATTTTGAATTATGTAATTTTATCTTAGTATGGCCTTAGTTTTAATCAATATTTCCCGTAATGTAAGGGGATATTGATTTGGTTGTAATTTAATGTGATCTCGTATCACTTTTATTTTTACTAGTTTTTCATATTACAAATGTATAATAGGAATAGTTATGTATTTTATTATTATTTGTAATTCCGGAGTTTCTTCAAGAGGGTGACATTCGGAAAGGCGTTCCGACGAAGACGATGATCATGGGAGGTGTGCCACTTGAAGATTCAAGGGACCAAAGGAGTTGATTTCCGAATTTGTAATAGATTATTTGATTTTCTATTTTAGGAAGGCCATACTAGGAATTTTATTTTGCTTTGCATTTCTTTTAATATGTTGGATGCATTGCCAAATCGCATAACAACACATGCATATCATATCGAGTCTTCGACCGTGTAGATTATGATTATCGATAATTCGACTTTTAGCTCACTTAAACTAGATAGATAATAAATTGACAAGACCTTTACTTTTAAAAGATTGAGACTTAGCCTTACCAAATAGAGGGAGCACATGAATCTCAATTTCATAAGGGGTACAATACGATTTTTCGGGGTACTTCTATTGACGTTGGGTAAGTGGGGTAATAAACAAGTTATTACACTTCGAAAATTTGGTTGATCTCAACGAAAGTATTTGCGACCGTAGCCGCAATAGGTTCGGGCTAAAGATGAACTTAACGTATATTCATCGACCGAGAGTTCTAATTGTAGAATCGGTTAAGAGGGTTAACCCACCAAATTATATTAGTAAAGGTGTAGACGGCCCGTTGGCTCACATCCAAGTAAATATGAATTTTGTGTCTCGAAATCATTTATCATAGTTGGGTAAAGGTCACTATGTAAATGCTAAGACTTGTTTAAAATATTTACAAGTTTTATTAAAACGAAAAATGTTTATAATTCCTTCATTTTTTCTATTTTGTAGTCAATTTGATTAATTTGCAATGACAACTCCAAATTCATCCGCATTCACTAGCGCAAACGCTCCATCACTCCCCAATGCTTCTTGGCTCCGATCCTTTATGGATCGATGTAAACTAGAAAAGAATGGATCTAACTTCGCTGATTGGGACGCGCAACTCCGTTTTGCCGCGGAAGGTGACGACAAGCTTTGTTACCTTACCGAAGTCGCTCCCACCACACCTACTACTAGGTCAACCTCCGCTGTAAAGGAAGCCTATGAGGCCTACCTAAAAGAGTCGGCCGCTATCAAGAACGTCTTGATTTTCTTTATGGAACCCGATCTCCAAAGGAGTGCTATTAAGATGAGCACGGCCTATGAGATCTACACCAAGCTTGTGACTATGTTTTCACGAGCTCCAAGGATCATCCAATATGATGCGGCCTCCGCATTTTTCGAGATCAACATCAAAGAGGGCCAAAAGGTGAGCCCTCATGTGCTCAAGTTGATTGAGCTAGTTGAGACTCTTCTGATCCAAGGGGTTGACATTCCCGAACAACTCGTTATAGACCGAGTTTTGCATTCCTTGAACAAAGTCAAAGCATATGTGTAGTTTAGGGTAAACTACAAATGCAAAATATGAAGACTTCTCTCCATGAATTGCACAAATTGCTTGTGCAAGCCGAGAGAGATATGGGTCTAAATGTTAGCTGAACCAAGGATGTGCTCGCAATTAACAATAAGAGCAAAGGGAAGTTTAAGAGGAGTCCTAGCAAGAGCAAGAAACCCACTCCCTTTAAGGGAAAAGGAAAAGCAATAGAGAAAATTTCTTCTAAAAAGGGTGCTACTTCCAAAGACAAATGCCATTATTCTAATGGCGTAGGACATTAGAAGAGGAATTCCCGAAGTATCTTGGTGATATCAAAGCTAGAAAGATTGTTCCAGTAGGTAATAAATATAATCTCTCTCTATCATTTATGTTTTGATTTCAATCTCAACTTTGGTATTTGGATTCAAGTTGTGACAAAGACAAGTAAGCCTAAAGAGGCTCTTCAAGGGAAGCTAGAGTAGCCGCCCATAGTAGAAGACCTATGGAAGCTTGGCCTTTATTTTGATAGTCTTCCTTTTGTTGTTGTATTTTGAAGTTGTTGTTTTAGAACTCTTTTAATTTCCTAGTTGGATATGGAAATTAGTTTATTTCCTTTTATTTCCAAGGACAAGTAGTTGTATTTGAATTTTGGTGACTTGGTTTTCAACCCACGTCACTCGGTTTATGGAAATTTTTCGATCTAAAACTTGTCATTATACACCTTTCACATTAAAACATAAATTATGTTGACTTAAATTAATCATAAAAGAATTACAACGATTGGATCAGTGTAGTTAGTTCATAAGTCATGAATTTGATTCTCACTTATGCTTTTGTGACTTAATATCACATCTTATTTATATAATAAAGAATGATTGTAAAGTCAAAAAGAGTTATTGGAACTCTAAATAGGGAATTTTATTAACCAATTGGCTACACCACTTATAACTATGACTTGTAAATACTTATAAAACTCCATACGAGCTATGGGAGGACTTAAGACCTTAAGATTGTATATGACATGGATATGAGTCCAATCCTTTACTCTATAAGAATTAGTCTACTTTGAAGCTAAATTATAATGTCTTTACAAAAGAGTCATCAATTAAGGTAATTATATGCGATATGTTCTTCCTTCACAATCATAAGTCTGAAATTGTTTGTTGCTTATAAGGCTATCTTTCGAGAAAAATAGGTGTATTTTTCAAAAGATAGAGTGGGATAAATTTAGCAACAAACATACGACTGGTTAGGAACTAGTGAAGAGACCAAAAGAAAGTGTTCTTAAGCGAAACTCATGATATATGAGGAGACCAAAAGAAAGCTTTCTTAGGAAAATCTTCAGACAAGTAAGGAGACCAAAAGAAAATGTTCTTTAGATAATAAGATTATAAAGTGGTTATATCAAGAAATTTCATTTCTACTTTACATAAGAGCCTTATGAACCAAAATGAAATCTGTGCATAACGGTAAATTTGTTTAGAACCGCATAGACAGACATAAAAGATGTCTACAAAGCTAAGTTAACAAGTAACTACGCTAAGATCCATGTTATCATTGTTATACCTCATAGTGTGTGTGATTAAGTTAGATGTTAAAACCAAATTTATAAATAGGTATTTCGAAAGGGGTGTGTATACGACATAAGCACAAGGTTTTAATTAACACTTAAGATTGCAATGATCATTTCAATCATGTGATGAATGGTTTTCACTCGAGTTGTCGAGAAGCCATGTATACACATGGATTTGAGTGGGAGTCAAAATTGTCACGTTTAGACGTGAAATTCAGTGGAAGAAATTGTCTTCCATATTAATGTCATTTTACTCATTGATAATAACACGCTAACACTACCATTGATGAGGGAGTGTTTTGATTTTCAATTCTCAATGAAAGAAAACATATTGCATTCCAAAATTCCAAATCTATTATGACATAGCGAATTTTGATTGACACTTAGATAAGTATCCTATATTGATAAGATTCTCTATCTGTTTAACATCAACAAGGTTGAGTAGGTTATTCATATTGATGAAAGTGGAATTACTATGATAGAGTCATATTCATTCACTGAACCTAATGAGTTGTTGATCACATGAAATCAATTTCTAATGTTTCCGCCATTAGAATGATCATGTGTGCCACTTAGTAGTTTTTAGAAGTAGTATCTACGATGGAGTGTGTAACCTTGAATTGTTTTCCTTTTAGTTGATTTCCGCCACTTAGATGAGAAAAGTGGCTATTATTTTGTAGATGCATAATTGATTTATTTGTGTGCATAATGTAGGATGCATCGCCATTTTGGCAAGCCCCACCTTGCCTTGCAAGAAGGCATTCTACCTCATGGATGTCTTACTGTGAGTTAAAGGGGCAAAGCGAGACTCGCTAATTGTCTCTTTTCTAGGATTAGTTTAAATAAAGGTCTTGTTTTTAGTCACCTCTTTACTAAGAACGGGTAAGGTTCGGTTTGGGATATTTGATATGGTCGTAAAAAATGCACTTTAACCCATTAATGAACCCCGTTTCGCGAGCTTTTTCATGCAAATTAGGGTCATTTTACCGTATTTAGCTTCCTATTTGATTTTTCTATAAGATTTTAGGCCATTTGTTGGAAAGGAACCAAATTATGTGGAAATAACGCCATTATCCAGCATTTACGAGCGAAATTGACGGTATTAATGACTAAGCATGAAGAAGAGACGAAAACTAAAAGGTCGTAGCAAGATTTTGAGACTAATGAAGTTTGTTCCCACGGCCTAGAGCCATCCCCCACGGATTATTAGCAGCATTGAATAAAGGAGGATTTAGTAAGGAGCCCAGGCGAGCACTAGGATAACCCTGGCGGGATCTCAGTCAGAGTTTCCTCTTTATACTATCATCCCGGGCGGGTTGAGCCATAGCCCGGGTGGAGCACTGTTTCCTCAACTTTGGATTAGGAGTGTATTTACTTAATTATCTTTCTAATCTTGTATTTATTATGAATACCCCTCATTCCATTAGGGTTTATATACATTGTTAGAGGGATAATTATGAACAACTACTTTAATTAGCATCTTAATATTTTCTTTATCTTAAACTTTCCACAATAATATATAGATCTAGTCTTTATATTCAAGAATTCTGGGGATGTATTTGAAAAACGTGAGAATTCTTCATGAATCAAAGGGTTTTCTCTTTTACTATTCATCATTATTGTTCATCTCCTTAAAGCTTGGTAATATTTCTTAATCTCTACTTTATGTTTTTGCTAATTCATGTTGTTTACTTACTTTGTTCACCATGTTTACTATTGTTATGATGCTTGACAACAATATTTGAATGATCAACATGATAATGAGTGACTAATGTTCTAGTTAGGGTTAATACGAGATTAGGGAGAATGATTAAAAGGTAGATCCATACTTCATAAGTTAATTTGGTTGATTAAATTATTGTTGTAAGTTCTAGCTTTAGTGCACATGTTATGTATGATGACATGCTTGACTGACAACCTAGCATGATTCTTGACCTATTCAAAAAAAACCGTAAGATCGGAAGCCTCGAGGATTGTTAGACTATGCGCTAAGTCAGTGGGAAGACCGGGTGTACATGGAAGCTAACCAACTCAACCTATGATCCGCAGCACAAAAAGTTTCGGTTCTAGTATAGCATGACCTTGACCAAACCGAACTCACACTGTTTGGATTTACCATTTGATCACCCATATGAACCCATGATACCCTAGTACTTTTCTCATATTGATTTCATCGTCATTTACTTTACTTTCTCTTATTTTCATTAGTTTACATTTTATTTCAATTGTTTTAGTTTTGTGACACCCTTGATACTATTACAAGCACCTTATTAAACATTGCAATTTACTTGAATTAAGAGTTAACCGCACTTTGTGTTGGACCTCTGCTTACTACTTGCTAAGTTGTTTATCGAGTAAAAAATATTGTTTGATATTATTTAACGACCTATGAGCTAACAACTCGTATAAAATAATTAAATCTTATCTTATAACAAGTATTATTTCGTCTCAAGCTGCTACCTAAAACAACATATCTCGAGCCAGTCTCAAACGAAATCGTACCCATAATCGTATCATTAACCAATTGAGAATTCAATATTTTAAAGTGATAACTGATGAAGCGGGTATAAAATACGTAAATCAATTATGTTGGCATATTTTTATAAAATGTTATCATGTTGGAATTATACATTTTTTCTTTTTTTGGGAAATGTAAAATTTTTCATTAAAGCTCAATACTCCAAACATTACAATATTAAGGCATAGTTATAAACTAACTTTCTTTATCAACTAAAAATCTCATTAACCCAACTGATTACATCTACCTTCTTACTCTTAAGATTGCAAGACCACAACCTTAGACTGACATCTCTCCTAACCTACAATGCCAACATTCCAGGTCTAAGCAATAGATAGTCCACCCGATTCCTATTTCTCCTCATCCATAAATGATAAATCAAAGCAGTCAAAATAACTCCTATGACTCGTATTTTACACATGGATCTAAATCTCTGATTGCTCCACCAATGCACACAATTCTGAATAGGGAGATGGATGCAGCACCAGTCAGAAACATATTTGCTACATTGTTTTGCTGTACTCAAACTGGAAAATCAAGTGAGTATGATCTTCAGTAGCCACCCCACATAAATAACATTGATTGTTCTGAATGAAATTCATGCGTTGCAATCTATCTTGAGTAAATAGTCTTTGGTGAGCCATATGCCAGCCAATAAAGCCATGTTTAGGCACCACCCACCTATTCAGTCACGAGGGATACGAGGATACAGTAGAAGAATCTGAAAGTAGCCATGAATAACCCATCCTGACAGTGTAATGGGAATTCAGAGCTCTCCAGGAATCATCTAAAAATAGAGCCTTCATCAAGTTTTTAGTTTGGCAGATCTTCCTCCATGTCCAACTAGAGTTTGAAGAAGGTTCATAGTCACATCAGGATTTATCTTTAATATATATAGCATGAACCCACTTAACCCAAAAGTGATCCTCTTTTTTTTTCAATCCACCAAACATACTTTAAAATAGCAGCCATATTTCAGCGCATTAGGTTCTTAAACCCTAAACCACCTTGCTTCTTTGGCCTACACAACTTCTCCCATGCCACCAAAGTAGGACTGTCTATGGTTTCTTTCCCATACCATAGATAATCTCTACATATTATGTCAATCTTCCTTATGACAGTTTTTGGTAAAATAAAAATAAAAGCCCAATAATTGTGTAGTGTACTGAAAACAGATGAGATTAGGACATCTCTACCAGCATATGAAAGATTTCTTGTACCCATGACTCTGATTCTGCAAATCACTGTATCAACCAAGCACTTACAATCCAAAACTGATAATCTTTTTGGTGACACACTCACTCCAAGATATTTGAAAGAAGTGTGTCCCCTCTTGGGAAACTCTGTGAATAGCCCCATACACCTCTTGCCCCACAATATGCCAGCAATCCTTAAAGAATTGGCTACTATGACCATCAGGCCTAGGAGCTTTGTTCCCTGGAATAGAAAACATAGTCTCCTGAACCTTCTCATAGCTAACAGGAGCCAACATAGTCTCAATGTGCTGCTTAGTCAAACACTTACCCTGTTTCACAATTTTAGCCTTAACTGGGGTCACAAGCTTAGATATACCCAAAAAAAATATATAAAATTCTTCGAAGGCATCTTTAATAGTATCGGGTTGAGTGCACAAATTCCCCTCATATCCTTCACTTGGTACACTTTATTCATAGCCCTCCCTCTTTTAATAATGGAAAGGAAGAAAGCAGAGTTGTCATCTCCCTCACTCATCCACTTCCCTTTAGCTTTTTGTTTCAGGTACTCAGTTCTGTCCTTGCTTAAAAACTCTACTTCTTTAGAACAAACTTTATCTACATTAGAGAGCTCTTCATTCAATGGATCCTCTCTGAGTTTAGTTTGAAAATGAGCTAGAGATAATTCAGCAACCCTAGCTAGATTTTCAATATCACTGAACTGTTCACTATTCAGTTTCCTCAAATCCTTTTTCAATCTATTTAATTTATTGACTACTTTAAACATTTTTAGTACCCTGAATATCCTGCCCCCACCCATTAAGAATGAGTTTATCAAACTCCTGGGCTTTTTACCACATATTGTAGTACTTAAAAGGTGAAATTATGCTATCATCAAAACTTACCAAACAGGCACAATGGTCAAATAAGCCCTCTGGTAAGAAATGAGCCACACTACCTGGGAACTCATTCAGCCATTCATCATTAATAAATGCCCTGTTAATTCTACTATAAATCTTCCCCTCACGCTCATGCTTGTTATTCCAAGTATAAAAGGATCCAACACTTTTCAGATCATACAACTCCAACTCTAGTATAGCCATAGTCATTGCGCTCATCTCTGCTCTAGTAACAGGTGCCCCTCCAATTCTCTCATCAACAACCATGATAGAATTGAAGACACCCCCAACCAGCCAAGGTCCTCTTATTCCACTATGATACATTCTCAGACATTGCCAAAGAGATTCCCTAGCGGAATACTCATTAAACCTATATACTAGTGTGTACCAGAAATGCTTCCTTCCGATTTTATCAACCACCTCAGTATGAATGCACTGAGCATTAATATCCAAAACATTTACCAAAAACATGCCAGGATTCCATAATAACCATATCCTACCACCTTCATGGCAACCATTATTAGTACAAATAGCCCAATCTTCACAGAGAGAGCTGCTCACCTTTATTGTTGAAATATCTCAACATTTTATGGGTTCGTATTATTCTGATGTTTGATGATTTTGTTACTATTTAATAGGTTAGTATGTTACCATGTAAAAATGGTTTTGAATGCTAAAATATTGCACAATTACTTTAACTATTAAAATAGAGAAACTCTAGACTATACTTGATGCTGACTCTAGAAACAAACTCAAAATCTCGGATTTAAAATAAGAGGTGATTGATGATCACTGTCAAAAGAATCATAATTTTTCTAGCATTAAATGTTATTTTACCATGTCATACCATCTACTAATTAAATAAACGAAATGGACCCAGCTCTACATGTTAACTACTGGGTCATGTGCAAAAACTGAGAAGTATTTTACCCGTCTAAATCTTATGACGGATACCATCTGTCTTAAATGAGAATTTTAGATTTTTTAAATTCTTTTAGTAGATCAAAACCGAAAAAGGTGGCAGAGTAGATCAGGGATGAAGGGCCAAACCTAGGAGCTTACAATTGATTATGATAAACTGATCATTGAAATTCTCTTTAAAGTGGATGAAGAATTAAAGATGATGAGTGACTCTTTATTATGGGTAGTTTTATTATTCATTTTATGATCTTATTATTTTTATCTATAACATCGGCTTTTAAATTTTGGCAATGTTGTTTGGCAAAAAAAAAAAAAAATAGAATATTGTGAAAAAAAATCCAAAAACAGTTTTTTATTAATTTTTTTTTGTTAAATATGGTTTATAAAACTACTCATTTCATGATAGTAGAAATATAGAAGAAATAAATGCGTGTCTCAAAAGACAAAACGTATTAAATAGAAAGAAAAAGTAATATAATATTCTTGTGCACTAATGACCACAGTTCATGAGATATGGATACAGAGAAAGTTTAAGATTTTTTTAATAAAGATATAAGAGTATAAATTAGTCGATATATTAATGTAAGTATATGGCGAGTATTTGTGATTATCAGTCAAGAGAGTTTTGTAGAAGAAGCCATCAGTAGTCTTTGTAACTGTTGTATTAGTTTTTTTTTTTTTATTTTGTAGGAAGTTATTGATCTAATTCGGTATTTTATATATTTATATCAATTGAAATTCTGACTTAAAAAAAAAAGTAATATAATATAAAAATTGATCTTCCTAAACACGAGATTGTACCCGATACTTTAAAAAGGGGATAAAATAAGGTATATCTTCTTTTAATCCTAAAACCTTATTTTTATTTTATGGCATAGAGATTGTTGTCATTTCCATCGGAGTCAAAGATTCATTACTCTTTGATTTTGCACTTTGATGGAATAAAATAAAATGGTTCTCTACAATGGTTGCAGATCTTTTTTATTGCGAAGTATTGATCATTCGATGCAGTTATCAAAGATTTTCATCTTGGGTCATTCAAAAACATCTTTGTGTTGTTAATATAAAGGTAAGATTCCCAACATCCACCCTTTTCCCTCCCATCCCGGAATTTGCGGAAGCCATTGAGATACTAGATAATGATGTTGATAATGATGATGTTTGTTTTTGTTGTTGTTATTGTTGTGGTTGTGGTTGTTGTGGTGGTAGTGGTTGTTTCCTAGCATAAAGTTTAATTTAGGTAGTCAAAAGAGTGAGGGGTTGGTACAAGCCTTTGAGTATAATATGTAGTGCATCCATTTTGGTCATTTGTTTAGCTTTACTTTTAGCACAAAAACCAATGAGAGAGTCATAAAACAAATGAATGATCAAATTACCCATATATAATATTTGAAGAATTAAAAGATAAACAAATAAATAGAACATCTAAAAATGAAATAAATTAACAAAATATGGGACAGTGAAATAATAAACATACCGGTTTTGTAGCTATTTGATCCTCTTGCAAGAGGTAGACAACGCACAAAAGAACGATAAATCCATTGAACTTTAATCCAATATCTTCATTAATGCCACATGCGCTAAACAAATCATCTATCTCATCATCTGTGCAAGAAACTTCCAATTTGCGGAAGCAATATTTCAACTCCGTTCGGTCAATACCCCCGTTTTTATCCGCATCTAACAATAAATAGACAGGTTTGTAATCCATATTTAACAATGAGAAAATTATACTAAATCAAGCTATGCAAATGTTGCACGTAAGAAAACAATATAGACACCAACTTTTATGTCCGGTGAAATATAGAAAAAACAAGGTCATAAGATACTTACAATTGAGGTCGTTTCATAACTAAAGGTTTGTATCCATGAACAAAAATTTCACCACTCGCTATCGAAAATGACACTCAAACATAATATTTATGATATGCATTTTCTTCTAGTAAACTAAATCCGAAGATGATATAAACATTGATCACATACCAAATTCTTCAAAAATTTCTTTGCATTTTCTAAAGCTTTGATCAATCTTAGGAAATTTGAGGATAATGGTGTTGAATGATTTCATAACAGTTCCTTTTAAAGCCCTCTTCTGCATTGCTTCGGCCATTTTTGCTTCAAGCTTGGTCTCCGGTAGATATCCTTTCTTAGGTGACTCAACTTTTCCAATAGTACCACCCATTTTAAGCTACTACAAATATAAACATGGATATAAGATTATCTTGAAAGAAATATAACCATATTTAAGATAATGGAACTATAAGAGAAGTTCAATGAAATTATAAGAACTGTTTTTCTAACGTCTGTCATAAATGAGTGGCCCATGAATTCGATGGAATATTTCTCTAATGGAATAAAAGCGTTGATACTTACACTTAATGTGTACCCTTAGGTCACACGTTAGAAAAATCGTTTTAACAAATATATTTCCTCCTCCCCAATCTTTTATTTACCTATTCTAATTTTTCGATGACACGTTCATTTGTTTATCATTCAATATCAAGAATGACTCTAATGACTAGTTTGATCTTTTATGTACATTATTGTCTACTAGTTGTCTAATAATAATAATAAGCATAAGGGAGTCTCATCAAAATTATATTAAATATCAAAAAGAGCATTAAGTTTTAAATGTTTTAATATGTGATTAACTTGTCGATTAAGTGGTCCCTCAATAGAGTTCGGAAATCTATTTTGGACTTAGGTCATGATTATCCCAAGTCTGTGCGTTAAGATCAAATAGCTTCGACCCAAGAAATTAAATCATAATTTCCAAGGTGTAAGTGTGTAACGTGAAATGTCCATGAATCGTTAGAGAACACTTAAGCCATCATACGTAGAAAAATGAAGGGATATATAGTGTTACTATAACTCCCTCTACTGAATTTTGACACACAAACATGGTGCGACACATTTTTTAAACCCAGAAACAACATTTTTATGGAATAGTCGAATCTGAGACATTGACAAATCTATAGTGAATTCTTTTAACTGATATTTCATTAACAAAAAACACAATAGGCGTAAGAATTCATAAACCTTATGGTTAGCCTTTGGTGGTACTACTTTTAACCCTTACAAATTTGAACGGGATTGAATATTTAATAATCCGGCAAAGTGGATAAGTACCGGAAACCAAAGGTATAATGCAATAGCGTGAGATATTGCAAGATACACAATACTCCATTTCATTTACGAACATATTTTTAATAAACTGAAGCAAACGTAAAACTAACAGTGTTTTAAAAAGTCGTCCTCTTTATATTGAATGCAAATAGTACTATCAATCAAATTAAATTATTAAGTCCCATCAGATTATAACATTCAAATTCAGAATGTACAATGTTTTATTCTTTTTAATATGTCTCAGTTTGAAAAATACTTTTTTTGTAAACATATTCAAATGGATTATTTTTATCTAAAGCTAATGATTATAGATGAATTTTGAATAGATAAAAAAATAATTAACCCAATTAATCCTAAGTTTGATTCATATGGTTCCACAACTAAGTCTCCCTTTCTCACACACATATGTCAATCCGTAAAATTGGTTGCTCTTTGCCCGCTGAACAAATTATAAAATTGTTAAGCAAACCAAAATATGTTGACACAAATGAAAACACCAATAATAATTGGAAAGATAAAACTATTACGTTACCGTGACATATCGATGCATAGTTTTATTTTTAATCATATACACTTGATCTTTCAAAACCATAAACGAATATAAAATGAGTAACTCGTTTAATTTAAAGTTTTTAGCTAGGTGTTTAATACCCCACCCCCGTAAAAGATTAAAAAATGCGTAACTATTTTATCAATTGTAAAATTATTGTTATCAAGTGAATACTATATAAATCTTCCTCCCGTTAAATTACTGATTAATTACATCGGCTTACTCAATTCATTAGCCAAACTCATAATATTTTCCTAGCTGCCACATCCTCAAATTCGAGCACACAGAATAAGAATTCACTGATTACCGAGAAAAATGTTAAATACCCGAACAAATTAAAAAAAAATCCCTTAACTGATATACGAAATTTATTAACAAAGCATATTAAACTAAAAATGTAGAAGTGGTAAACTCAAAAGGAAAACTGTCAACCACGATTATCGAATAATAGCCGTCTGTATATTTTCCTTAATGTACACTTGTAAATGAAATTTAAATAAAATCAATTATTTAAAGTCATAATTCGTAATTGAGTTATAACCATTACAAACTACTGGGTAAAAAATAGGATGTATCTATTTGCTAAATATTGAAGTTAATGAAAGGAGTGGATCAGTACCATTTCTTTTTTGTCAATGTATATTGAGTCATGATTCGCAAACTAAAAGGGGTATATTCATTAATTGCATAGGGTTAAATATTAACTATTCTATTTAATGTTTCTAAGTAGAACGTGGCTTAGTGGCGTGTACGGTCATGCTTCTTAATTTTTTTTCTAAATTCAAGAGTCAATCACAATGTTTAAAAAGACTCTTCTTCTAAAAATAGGGGATTCCGTACTAGTTTATAGTGATCATTGAGAAATGTATTTTGCAACGTCAGCGAATTATTGTCTAATTATATTGAATTTTATTGTCTAATTATATTGTTCAAAAATGTGATTGATGTTCGAAAAATTATACCAGTTATTTAATTTCTTTTCTTATATCAACCCTATGTTGGGTGGGACTAAGGCTTTGATGTTGTATAAATTAAACCTGACCAAAATTAAATTGTAACTAACTTAATCTCCATATATTAACGAAAATTTATCACCAAATTAGGTATCTATTCTCAAAATCAAACAAGTGCAATAAATTTCAAAGGTAAGCACAATCAAGTTGCCAAAAATATAAGGTTTCATCAGACTCTTGTTTCATCATCGCAAATCCTGAGATACAAATGGAATTTTGGCGTTGTGGTTAATATGAAAGTATTGTGACCGAGGTTTAAATCTCCTTCCCACTTGACGGGTAATAGGAATTTTATATCTATGTTATCAGACTAATTCAACCTCCAAAATAAATTAGATCAAACAACATTTAAAACCATACGAAAATTTAAAACTTATGCCTGACAAATAGATTTATAAATGAAAACATACCAGAAATTAAATGTAATGCCCAGATTGATTATTGTTTATAGCATAAAAATAATGTAGTGATAATGCTGGGAGGACAAGGTGAGGAATGAGGAAGGAATGAAAAGAAAAAAGTGAGATACGAAGTCCCGTGATTGTGATTTGAGACAAGGTTTGTGAAACAAAGGTGAAAAGTGGCGTTGTAAGAGTGTACGAATGATTATTAATTAAATTAATGATTGTCATCAGCCAGACATTGTGCTTTGCCTACCACGTATTGTCTGCTTGACTACATCCCTCTCTCCCCCTTCACCTCTCTCAAGTGCACGGTTCCACGATTTAGCTATCTTCATATAGTGAATTTTTACTCTATTCTAAGACCTCTTTAAACTAACATTTAATAAATTGAATTTATAATTTTTTTTTTTTCGTATTAACTATTGAAATGAAAAAAAAACCCATAAAATTATTGGTATAAAAATACTGTTTTACACAACTTTTATGCTGTACACCATTTTTTACAGGTGATCATGGTGGACCCACCTTTGCATATTGTGGACAACGCCCGCGGGAGCTGCGTCCGTGAGATCCACAGGGCACATCGACTCGTGGTTCCTTCGAATCGAATTAAGACACATTAAAGTCGCCACCAGGTTTTATGGGAACTTTGAACCGTTCAAGTCAACTTTACATCTTTCATCGAAAAGCATAAAGCCAATCGACTACGAGTGATTAAAGATAAAGACTTGTAGCCTATATCACTCGCTTTGAATGACTCTCGTAATCCAATGGTATTTAGACGGATCCACAAACCACAGATCTTGAGTAAGGGGTGAGGGTACATATTCGGAAGTCCATAAGGACACCTAACTCCGCCCGTCAATAACGGCCTCTACTATGTCAAGTATCGGATTTCAAACAAGGTCTTAGCTACTACGATATATGATATGCAAACATCGTTTTAAAACCCTAACATGTGAAGTTCTTATGTCGATTTAGATGCAACTAAACTAACTTTGTCAAAGTTGTAATTTAGCATGTGGGTTGCTTGATCTGAACATACAAAACGAAACAAACAAGGCTTGATGGGAATGAAGGAGCCGTTGGGATCTATCCTATTATAACCCAGGCATTTCATGCCAAAAAAAAAAAATGAAAGATACAACTCGATCTAAAATACAACGCTATACACAACACCCATCACGGCCAATTCGGCCAAGGAAAACGTGCACAAAAGGGAGTGGCCCACGACTTACATGACTCACGGCCATGAGTTACTCCTCGTAGTACATGCTTTCACTTAATCCTATCGAATTATATATTAGGACACAGACCAAAACTTGCATTAGCGTAAATCGGACCACGTTGCTTTAAACAACATGCGATTTACTACGCTCTCACATGAATTGGAGCACAACCATCTAACCATACAAGGCTAAGGTTTTTGAAGATGTTTTATGTGGGTATACATCCGTATAATACCCTTTAAATTTAGGACTATAACGTAAATTTAAACATGTGATTATTGTCATAAAACATAAATACAATAGAAACGATAAGGAACAAGAAATAACCTCGGGTCCTTTGATGCACGGCGTAAAGAACAGAAATCAAACGAGATTCCCTCCTAATAGTTGCACCCAAGACTTGTCCGAAATATGCCCTTGTGCTAGAACGTGTTCTCCGATTGCCTTGCAATATTGGGAGAACTTGTTGTGAGGTTGAGATGTGAGATCCGAGTTTCGGAGAGAAAGTGTCTCCAAAACCCTAGTTTTCTCGTAAAAAATGAATTGTCTTGGTCAAAAGGAGAGGGAGCCTCTCCTTTTGTTTGGTTCTTTGGACCGAGGGCATGCATGGGGAAGTGGGCTTCCACTTCCTCTTAATTTTACCTCGTAGTCCGTACCCAAATGACTAAATGTATATGACGCGGTTTTTATAAATCGTCATCGGTTATCGGCTATTAAAACGTCAACTAATAACACGGGTTAGTTGAAGTATTAATACATGTCCGACAAAGACGATATTGTATAATTTATTCAATATACATTAATCAAATATAAATCGCTTATATTTGATTTTACGAATTAACTGGTTAATTCGCCTTAGTCCATGATATTTAATCCGTATTAAATATAATATCTCAACATCACATTTTGACTAAATATTAGTCAAATAACTCAGACTAACCGGTTAGTCAAATTTGGCATCTACATGACTGTATTTTCATCTTGTCATATCTCTCGAACGTATCCTATAGGTGTGACTTTTAGGGACCAGTTGATCACCGCCATCCGTATGACAATAACGTCAAACTTATCTAGCAAGCCAACCGTTATTGATAAACGTGGATCAACTGATAATAATACCAAAAGTATGCCCTTTGATCCTTTTAGAGGTTTATAAGTCCTTGCACTAACTGTTAAGGACACCAACCCCAACAAGCTCCCACTTGTCCGTACAAGTGTATGTGCAATGACGTTATCCGCACTAACTAGAGGACACAAGCTCCAACAAACTCCCACTTGTCCGTACAAGTGTATGTGCGATAACCGATTCTCATATTCATTTAAAATTTCTCCCACTCAATGTAAAACAATTTGCCGATCTGGATCCACAAAGGTCGTATTTTACAATCGATCTGTATCTAGAGTGGTTTCCCCGACTAGAGAGTAACTCAACCGATAAAACGAATCCGTATCCGAGCATGGCCATGCATTTCGATTCTGACTCCTCGAGTGGCCCTGAGAAATATCGAGTACCCGATAAAGGCTGAATATTTCCTTCAACTCGACTCCTTCCGATCTAAGCACACATGAAATGACCCGAGAAAAAATCCACTTGGCCCCCTTTACGGATGACCGTGAGAAAGAAACCAAAGTCACCCAAAATCTGCCTTAGTCTCAAGAGACGGTCGATAGTCAAAAGAATCGACTCTTAGGATCACCATGGAGGTCCTATCCACGACCAGGCACCGAATGTTATAAAACATTTAGGACTCCACGTCGATGTCACAATTGTGTCCTACGAAATATCCGTATAAATCGCCTCTGTGATTGGTCACCAACCTGTTGACTTATGGCTTGTTGAACCCACCATCAACCAACGTCACAAAATAATTGCCGAGTTATCACTCATGTGGGCAATTAAGGACCGAAAAAGATATAATGTTCGTTCAATTCACTTTGTGGTGTTCAAAATTTGTCGTACAAATCCACATGACAAACAAAATATATATATAAAATATCAAAACGATGATGTCGTATAGAGTACAAGAGAGGATGAATCTGATCCATAAAAGAGTACTACAACTTAGGAACACGTTTAATTCCCATGGAATTAACATGCCCTTCATGCTTATCTTGTCGTAATGCTTTAGTGAGAGGATCTGCTATGTTATCATCTGTAGCAATCTTTTCTATCACTACTTCCTTTTGCTCCACGTAATCTCCGATTAGATGAGCTTTCCGTTGTACATGTCTAGACTTGTTGCTAGACTTTGGCTCCTTAGCTTGGAAGATGGCACCACTATTGTCGCAATAGATGGTGATCGGGTCATTCGAACTAGGCACTACAGAGAGCCCATGTAAGAATTGACGCATCCATATCGCTTCCTTTGTAGCTTCGGACGCGGCATAGTACTCGGACTCGATCGTAGAATCTCTTTAACAGTTTTGTTTCGAACTCTTCCACTGATCTATTAAGAGTAAAAACGAATCCAGGCGAGATTTCGGGTCATCTCGATCCGTTTGGAAGCTAGCATCTCGCGAACCGGTTGCGCATAGCCTTTGTTCGCCTCCATAAGTCAATGCCCAATCTTTAGTCCTCCGTAGGTACTTAAGAATGTTCTTGACAACAGACCAATGTGGTTCACCTGGATCTTTGTTGGAATCGACTTGTCATACTCAATGCATATGCCACGTCCGGACGTGTGCATATCATGGCATACATGATTGATCCTATAGCCGAAGCATAAGGAATCCGTGTCATGCGCTCTTTCTCTTCCGGTGTCTCTGGTGCCGAGATCGCTCAAATGCACCCCGGGAGCCATAGGAAGGAACCCCTTCTTGGAGTTAGTCATGCTGAATCTCTCCAGGACTTTGTCTATGTAAGACTCCCCGATCGAGAGATAGCATCCGTCGTGATCTATCTCGATAGATACGGATGCCTAGAATTCTTTGTGCCTCTCCCAGATCTTTCATCCGGAAATGGTTTTTCAACCATACTTTCACCGAAGTTAAGAGAGGTATGTCATTCCCAATCGGGAGTATGTCGTCAACATACAATATTAGGAAGACAATCTTGCTCCCACTCGACTTGATATATAGACATGGTTCCTCGACCGATCGAGTAAATCCATTGTCTTTTATCACTTGGTCGAAGCGATGATTCCAACTCCTTGATGCTTGCTTAAGTCCATAAATGGAACGCTTAAGCTTGCACACTTTCTTAGGATGTGTTGGATCGATGAAACCTTCGGGTTGTACCATGTACAACTCTTCCTCCAAAAAGCCGTTTAAGAAGGCGGTTTTCACGTCCATTTGCCAAATTTCATAGTCATGAAAAGCGGCAATCGCTAAGATAATCCGAATGGAACGCAGCATGACTACGGGTGCAAAGATCTCATCGTAGTGCAAGCCTGGCACTTGGGTGAAGCCTTTAGCAACTAGTCGTGCTTTGTAGATATCTTGTTGACCTTCCACGAAATGCTTTATCTTGTAAAGCCATTTGCATTGAAGGGGACGAACCTTAGGAGGTAAGTCAACAAGATCCCACACGTTGTTCTCATACATGGAGTCCATCTCGGATTGCATGGCCTCAAGCCATAGCTTTGAGTCAGAACTAGTCATGGCACCTTTATAGGTTGTGGGTTCACTACTCGTTAGAAGTAGAACGTCATCTATGTCATGTTCCTCGACCATACCAATGTATCTGTCCGGAGGAATAGAGACTCTTCCCGACCTCCTAGGTTCCTCGGGAATATTCACCGCAGCCGGGATTGAAGGAACAGGTTCCTCCAATGGTTGCTCGGTGTTTGGTTCTGGAATCTCCGACAGGTCGAAGGTTCTATCACTCTTTGCATTCTCGAGAAATTCCTTCTCTAAGAATGTCGCACTAGCCGCAACAAAAACGCGTTGTTCGGTTGGCGAATAGAAGTAATGACCACGTGTTCCTTTAGGATAACCTATAAAGTATGTCTTGACCGATCGCGGGCCGAGCTTATCCTCGTGTCTCCACTTGACATAAGCCTCGCAGCCCCAAACCCGTATAAAGGACAAGTTAGGGACCGTTCCCTTCCATAGTTCATATGGAGTCTTGTCAACAGACTTTAGACGGACTTGATTAAGTATTAGAGCGGCCGGCAAAGAGCATAACCCCATAATGAATCATGTAAAACCGTGTGACTCATCATGGATCGAACCATATCAAGTAGTGTTCGATTTCTCCGTTCGGACACACCATTCAACCGAGGTGTTCCAGGTGGAGTTAACTGTAGGGCAATCCCACAATCCTTTAGGTGTTGATCAAACTCGTGAGAAAGATACTCGCCACCACGATCCGAACGCGTGTTTTTATCTTTCTACCCAATAGGTTCTGTACCCCTATTTTGGTATTCCTTGAATTTCTCAAAGGATTCACTTTTGTGCTTCATTAAGTAGACATAGCCATATCTACTCAAATCGTCCGTGAAAGTGATGAAATACCTATAGCCTTCTCGTGCGGTGATTGACATAGGACCACATACATCCGTGTGTATGAGCCCTAATAGGTCGGCAGCGCGCATTCCAACACCTTTGAAGGAAATCCGAGTCATCTTACCGATGAGACATGATTCACACGTGCCATATGATTGAAAATCAAAGGCCGAGATAGCTCCATGTTTGATGAGCCGTTTTACGCGTTTCTCATTAATGTGTCCCATACGGCAATGCCATAGATACGTTTGATCTTTGTCACCAACCTTTAACTTTTTATTCATTACGTGTAATATTTCCGTGGTCGATCTAAAACATAAATTCCGTTCATGGAGACTCGCCTTGTCAGAAATCATATCGTGTAATGAGAAAATGCAAGCATTATTTTCTATTACAAATGAAAAACCAAGTTTATCAAGCGCAGAAACTGAAATAATGTTTTTGGAAAGACTAGGTACATAATAGCAATCATATAATGACAACTCAAATCCGCTAGGAAGCTGGATCACATATGTCCCCTTGGAGATGGCAGCTACTCTTGCTCCATTCCCGACACGCAGTCCACCTCACCCTTTACGAGGGGTTCGATGTTTCGAGCCCCCGCACATGGTTACACAGATGAGAGCCACAACCAGTATCAAGTACCCAAGTTCCGTAACTTGCGTGGTTAATCTCAATCATATGAATAAAAGTAGAAGAAGAAGACATACCAACAGGTTTAACACGACCGCTTTTAAGTCCTCATGATAAACAGGACATGTGCGTCTCCAATGCCCATCATGTGGCGGTGATGGCATTCCATGTTATCTTTCTTGCTCTTTGTCGCGCCCGATGAGTTACTCGACTCACCAGGACCACTCTTACCTGAGCCCGACTTCTTGAACTTCGCCTTACCTACTGCTAGGTTTGCCCGAGCTTTGCCCTTACCCTTTCCTTTATTTGACACAACGAGAACATCCTGTTTCATGCTCCCACTGGACTTCATGTCCTTCTCGGTCTGTACGAGAAGGGAGTGCAATTCATGGGGAGTTTTCTTCAAATCATTCATATAGTAATTCGCTCTAAATTACGAATAACCATCGTGGAGTGAGTGAAGTATGCGGTCGATAACAATGTTCTCGCTGATGTTACGATTAAAGGTCTCCGGTTTTTCGACATTCTCAATCATGCTGAGAATGTGTGGGCTAACCGGTTGGCCCTTTTGGAGTCTCGCATCAAAGAAGCGAGTGGTATGCTCATAAGTCACGATTCTCGGTGCTTTCGAGAATTCCTTGGTGAGCGTGGTGAAAATCTTGTTTGCACCATGGGCTATGAAGCGTTTCCGCAAATTGGGTTCCATTGCAAAAATGAGTACGTTTTTAATCGCACCCGCTTCCATACGTAAATCATTAAACTTGGTGATTTCAAAGACTCTAGCCGTGGGACCTGGGTTTGCCGGGATGGGCTCTAATAGATATTTGAGCTTCCCGTCGCCAGCAGCAGATTCCGTAATGCCGCCTCCCGGTCCCGCGAAGTTGGATCCATCATTCTTCATCGAGTAGACCGATTCATTCCGATTCATGAAGATCCGAAGCCAGGACTCACGGTCCAATGTGGCACTTGGCATTGGGTTATCGGTAGAACCAGCCATTTGTTGTTTAGCGAGTTTAAAAACGTGATCTACACCGAAAAAGAAAGAAAAACAAAACGAAATAAGCAACTCATCGAGGTGATTTAAGTCTATTTTAAAATTTATTTTAAACATGTAGACTCTCCCACTTGCATAATTGATCTCCCTCAAGAATGATACAAGTGATCCCAAGACTCAATTTCTGTAAACTGATAAGCCAACTGTTTAGCTAATTCTTCCGTAAGAACTCTTGGTCGATAGATTTACAAAATCCTATCTATAGTCCACCATAATCACAGGATCGTACGAGTGATCATAGTGTTGAGATAAAATAGGTCAATCGGTTCCAACTTACCCGACGTAGAAGGGGTCATATTATGCCTACCGACGAAGAAGGGACTCATTGGAGTTTGACCTATAAAGACCGTTCTCAATTTTTGTTTATACGAGGAAGATCCCATCAACTAAATTATAATTCATATTAAGTGAACGAATAACTAGCGTCTGCGTGAATGAATTAATTTGGGTGATGGCTTATAAAAATCGTGTGACATACGAATGTCAAAGAAAACTAACTCGTGACCTCTATATGTGTCAGTTTTCATGCAGTTATTAGGTGGTTTGGTTTTTAGGCGGAATATGATGCATATAATCGTTACGGAAAAATAAATAATTGAATGCAATACGTAAATAAAAATTCCTAGTGTGGCCTATCCTAGTAAAACAAAACATAAAACAACTTTGGAATCCACCGTTGGACCCGAGAAGCTTGTCTTGATGTTCCATCTTGATCCAAGTAGCGAGAGTGAGCATCCGGTCTCCATCTTTGGTCTTCTCAAAAATTACAATTAAAATTACAAAATATAAACCTATTTACATTCTAATTAAAACTGTAATTACAAGTGAAAAATCCAAAACGGAGATACAAGATCTCAAAATACAACCAAGACCGTGTTCCATCATTACGGTAACACGTTCTACTAAGGCCACACTAAGTTACAACCGTTTGTAAAATTAAATACGTAATAAAAGGGCATTCACGGCATTCAAAAATTAACGATAAATAAAATGCATCAACTAAAAACAAATTCATTCGTGACATAATTCCGTAATTATGTTAAATTTATCCAAACCACCTTTTTATGATCAAAATTCATGTGATAAAACCGCTTCTATCATTTAATTTTAATCCATTACAATCCGTTACTTTAAAACGCTTTAAAATAACTTAATGGTACGTGTGTGAACCGTTTCACAATCATAGCGAGTGTACTATATCCGTATAAAGTACATATTGAAGCCAAAAGAAAATTTAAATCAAAAGAAACAAATTTTCAAAGTCATCAAAGAAAATCCCTCGATCCAGGGACATAAGTGCTCGATCGAGGGACAAAAGGGACTCGATCGATCAATCGCAAGTCGATCGAGTGGAGGGCCAATCGAAAGTGCTCGATCGACTAAACGGTGGTCGATCGAGTACCTTTATCAAAAATCTGCTTTCGATCGAAACGAGGACAACTCGATCGAGCAGTGGGGTTTTGAAAGGGGTCGATCGAGTACAACAGGGACTCGATCGAGCAAAAACAAGACAGAAAAACCACTCGATCGATTAAAAACTTGTTCGATCGAGTACAAAACTTTCTGAAAATCTCCAAACCCTCGTGAAACAAGTTTTATGATACAAAACCACAACAATTTTGATCAAAAACGCATAGAATCAATTTTAACAATTGACAAAAACATGACATATTGTTATAATCTCCGTATAAAACAACAATATGCAAAAATCAACGAAAACAACATGAAATAACCGTGTAAAACATGTCACGGTTTCATAAAAACGCAACAGCCAAATCAAAAAAAATTTCTGCCGTGAGAAAAATTGGCTGATGCCGCACGGTTTTTAAGACAAAAACAATCGTTTCAAAATCGTTTTATGAAAAACACATAGAAAATTTACGTGGCCTCGCTCTGATACCACTTGTGGGTATACATCCGTATAATACCCTTTAAATTTAGGACTATAACGTAAATTTAAACATGTGATTATTGTCATAAAACATAAATACAATAGAAACGATAAGGAACAAGAAATAACCTCGGGTCCTTTGATGCACGGCGTAAAGAACAGAAATCAAACGAGATTCCCTCCTAATAGTTGCACCCAAGACTTGTCCGAGATATGCCCTTGTGCTAGAACGTGTTCTCCGATTGCCTTGCAATATTGGGAGAACTTGTTGTGAGGTTTTCGAGATGTGAGATCTGAGTTTCAGAGAGAAAGTGTCTCCAAAACCCTAGTTTTCTGTAAAAAAATGAATTGTCTTGGTCAAAAGGAGAGGGAGCCTCTCCTTTTGTTTGGTTCGGCTGGACCGAGGGCATGCATGGGGAAGTGGGCTTCCACTTCCTCTTAATTTTACCTCGTAGTCCGTACCCAAATGACTAAATGTATATGACGCGGTTTTTATAAATCGTCATCGGTTATCGGCTATTAAAACGTCAACTAATAACACGGGTTAGTTGAAGTATTAATACATGTCCGACAAAGACGATATTGTATAATTTATTCAATATACATTAATCAAATATAAATCGCTTATATTTGATTTTACGAATTAACCGTTAATTCGCCTTAGTCCATGATATTTAATCCGTATTAAATATAATATCTCAACATCACATTTTGACTAAATATTAGTCAAATAACTCGACTAACCGGTTAGTCAAATTTGCATCTACATGACCGTATTTTCATACTTGTCATATCTCTCGAACGTATCCTATAGGTGTGACTTTTAGGGACCAGTTGATCACCGCCATCTGTATGACAATAACGTCAAACTTATCTAGCAAGCCAACCGTTATTGATAAACGTGGATCAACTGATAATAATACCAAAAGTATGCCCTTTGATCCTTTTAGAGGTTTATAAGTCCTTGCACTAACTGTTAAGGACACCAACCCCAACATTTTACTCGATAAAATGTAAAATAAACTTGAAAATTACAACTCGATAAACAAACTATAAATTACAAGTTACAAAACAACAATGAATAAATGACATAAAAAACGGACTGAAAACAACAAGAGACCCGGCCAAGCACACGACTGTTAAAAATATTAATCTAATTAATTTACATATTCATATATGTGATATTTAATTTAGTCATAAAATTAAATCTAGATCTTATGCATGCAAACATAATTAGAAATAGAGAAGAAATCGTCTTTCTTACTATAGGAGTTTCGGATTAAAGGGCACAAGTAAGATCTCCTTAATTGTTCTTGAGCTTTCCTTATATGGATGAACAAAGATTCAAGGTTAGAATCCCTCCCAAAGATGAATACCCAAGATAACCTCTTAAAAGACTATTATTATTTGATCTAGAATAATATTAATCTTACTAAAATTGACCTAAAAATTTGTTTTTGTCCTCTTGAAATTTCGGCCAAGAGAGGATGAATATTGAGAGATTTTATTTCTCTAAGCTTTCATAAATTAGAGAGAATTTTTATTTTCTTACTCTAGAAAATAATTAAAGTTGTGAATGAATAATTAGAGAGAAAAACTCTCTATATTTGCCCTTTGAAAACCGGGTATGGGGGGGGGGAGGCAAAGGCCAATGCATGACCAAGATACTCTTCACAAAAGCAACTAGGTGTGCATGGCTATGAATTAGGTTCTATGATTATGCTTTCCACTTAAACATAATTAACATAATTTAAACCTAATACTCCCTCCTTATTTTCGGCACTTACATAAAATGGGAGGTCCATTTTATATTTTGTCATTTGTCAATTTGTCATATGTTACATGTTACATGACATGTCACAATGTAATGTATTTTTAACATATTAAAAATCAACGTATTAATAAAAAATACGTCATGTACAAAAATCGACTAAGTAATTCATAATTACTTGTACCAAAAATGGTTTATCAATTATAAATCACAATGTCTTGTATTTATAATAAATTATTCATTCAGTTTCAATTGTTTCGTAAACAATAATTTTATCCAAGTAATAAAACAATTTGATTACTTCGACCGTATCTTTATTTAATCGAATTACAATAAGACACGTCAATAATACTCACAAAATCGTCCGTCAATTTTAAGCAATTTAATTAACCCGTATCGACATACGATCAATTAAATAATCAATTAAGAGTGTTACCCTTTAGGTATGACCTAAGGGGATCAACTAATCACCACCGTCGCACGACAGTAATGTCAAACTCTAGTCAGCCAATCATTACCGATATGTGTGGACCAGTTGACTGTAAAATATTACATCCCACATGTATTCTTAAAATGAGATTTAAACATGTGATCATCATGATCGACAGTTGTGATCGCATTATTGTCGGAGGACACATATTCCAAAAATCTCCCACTTGTCCTCGACTTACCAATTCTCTTGTCCTATTACTATCTCCCACTCAATGCAAGGTGTCTATCAGGTCTTACTTGCAAGTGATCATATCGAGAGTGGTTTCCTCGATCTGGAGAATAACTGATTGACCGGAATTATCTACCATCGATACGTTCCGAGCGTGGCCACGCATTTCCAGTTCATTACTCCTCGAGTGGCCATGAGATATTGTTATAACCCTGACAAGGGGTGGACAATTCCTATCGCACTTATTCCCTTCGACTAGCCACAACCATCATAACCCAAAATATGCCCATTTGACCCCATTTACGAAGGTCGTAGTAACATAAATCAAAGTTAATCTGAAACTGTGCCACCTTAGGCGAACAGTCTTTAGTCAAAATAATCGACTCATTAGAATACTATAGTAGCTCTCGCCACGACCAGGTTATATAAATTTGCCAGAACTCTATAAGCGGTCATAAGGCCCGACAAAGTGTTCCTAACAGTCTGCCTATGTGATCGACTAGTCATCTGACATGACTCCATGGCACTTGAACTTGCCATCATCGCATCACACTCTAGTCACTTCGAGACGTCACCTCATGTAAGTGACTATGGGCGAATACAATGTTAATCCGTGTTCACTTTAACGGGGTTCAATTGTCTCTACAACCCGTTTGGATATAATAAAGTAGAAGGTGAGTTAATAATAACTCAAGCGACAAATGTGGACATCATATTCGGGTAGTCAATACAATATTACTACCTTGTGATGTATATAAGTGTGAAAATACTTGTTGATTGCAATAGAAGTTTAACATACCATGTGTCCATGTGTTCATACTTCTTGTATTGCACTTTCCTATATATTCATGTTATCTCTCATTGCATGAACCTTACCAAGTACACATCTAGGTTCCCAACCTAGGTTTAGGTTCTTTATCTTGAAAGAACTTTCTTGTTGTTTATCACATAACCAACAAATTGTGGTGGATGATATAACTTGCACTAGTCAAGTGTTCTACCAACTCGCAATGCACTAGGTATACGTTTTGTAGGGTCTCGCAACAATCGTCAAGATGATTAGCCTAGCACTTCTCATAAGTCCTAGCATATTAGAAAATACTAGTTTTGAGTAACTTCTTACTATAACAAGTATCTTTTCAAACTTCTTATTTCTCCTTTTAGCTTGAATAGCTTAGGATTTTCATAAATCCTTACGCGTTTTCGAACTTCAATATGTGCAACTTCTTGTCACATAATAGAGTGTTCTTTCAAACACTAGAATAGCTCATTAGTTCTCCTCGAGAATTCATGACGATTCTTCTATGGCTTACCAATGAGTCATCATGCTCTTAAGCATATGATTCATTATTGGACATGTGCATGATTATTCTAATGGCGGAAACATTTGTAATCTTTAATCATGTGATCAACCATTCTTAGGTTCAATGAATGACCATGACTGCTTATGGTAATTCCATTTTCATCGATATGAATAACCTACGTTTCTCGTTGATTTGATGTGTATATCTTAATACTTATCCAACATCCCATGATGTGATTGGATTCATCATAGTCCATTTTCATCCAGAATTGAAAACTCAAATACTTCTTTGTAAAGATAGTACTAGCTCATCATTCTCAATGAGCAATGAGTTATAAATTTTACAAGATGATTGCTCCTACTAAATTTCATGTCTTCACATGATAATTTCAAACTCCCACTTAATTCCACATGTTTCGCAATTGTCTACTCAATTGAACCATTTCAAGAATTGAAATACATTTTGCTTTGCCAAGTTATTAAGATAAAACCATATATGTTCCCAACATATCTTTTCAAAATACCTATTTTGAAAAGGTTTCAATCTTAAACTTATGGAAAGAGATTTTAATCTCTAACTCATTCATTTTTGTAATGATGCGTAGCAATGTCATTATTTAAATGTGAAATTCCATTTAATATACGTCCTTCTCAAAATACCCTTTTCCGGAAGGAGGTTTAACCATTTCATTTTCATAATGAGGTTAAGTAATGACACTAGCGTGGTTAACAATTGACTTAGCTTTTGTAGATATCGGCCTATCTTCCTTTGCAACTTTTAATCATAAATCTCATTTATATTCAAGGATGCAACTTTGTTTCATTTAGGCTCTTAAGTAAATATCAATATTGAAACTCTTGGTCATATGTTGTTCGTAAACTAGCCAAATCTCTTGTTAAGACTTTTTTTTAGTCATTTTCTTTCAAAGCTTTCTTTTGGTCTCCTTGTGTAGTTATCTTAAGAACATATTCTTTTGATTACTTCACTTGGTCTCTTTTGTCATGTAGATCTCATCCATTTGAGACCATAGATCTCATCTATTCGTGTATACTATCTATTTAGGTATACAAATCATTCTTTCTTTCGTATATCTTATTTACTCAAGTATACAAATTATTCTTTGTATTCTTTGTGTCTCTTCATTTTTCTCCCACTCTATATTTAGAATAAATACACTAAATATTCAAAGATAGTTTATGAGATACAAGTGATGATTTCGAAGTAGAGGGAGGACTATCTCATAGATTGACTAATAGATTTTAAATTTGATGAGTGTACTTGGTAATTGACATTTCTTTAGGAGAGTTTATCAACTCAACATCACTTTATAATTGATCATACACAAACCTTAAGCTTGTGGACATATAATGAATCCCATCATTATAGTTGTCTATTGGATCACTTTAAGTAGATGATCATATGTTTCTATGTGCAAGCATATAAAGACGAATTTCTTAGAACAACGAAATACGATAAAAGGGGTGACTTGGGTTGCAAACTAAGCCACCATAATCCAAAATACAACCATTGTTTAGAAAGGATCAACCATTTCCATGTCGAACACGGGAAACAAAATAGTTCTAAAAATCCGAAACACAACTTAAAATAAGACAATAATAAAAAGCCAAGCTTCATTGGTAGCTACTCCTAGCTCCTTGATGATTTCTCAAGCTTGCTTTTCCTTTCCTTTGTCTTTGCTTGGAGAAGGCCGTATTTATAATAAAAGGGGATACATTATCACAATTTTGTATCAAAATACCATAGTTGAATTAGAAACATAAAAGAAGGAGAGTCATTTACCTACTGGAGTGATCTTTCCAGCTTTGATGTCACTAAGGTACTTGGAACAATTCCTTTTCCAATGTCCAACACCATTACAATAATGACATTTATCAAGAGGACCCTTCTTGGTCTTGGAAGTGCTAGCTTCAAAAGTCTTAGCCTTGGTGGACATGGGAGCTTGCCTCTTACCCTTTTTCCCATTCTTCTTGAACTTTCCCTTGCTCTTGATGCTTATATTAAGCACATCCTTAGGTGGGTTAACATTTAACCCCATGTCTCTTTCGGCTTGCACAAGTAACTTGTGCAACTCTTCAAGAGACACGTCCTTGTCTTGCATGTTAAAATTCACCCGGAATTGAACATACGCTTTGACTTTGGATAAGGAGTGTAGAATCCTATCTACAATGAGCTCTTTGGGGATTTCAACCTTTTGAATCTTCAAAGTCTCGACTAGCTCCAACAATTTGAGCACGTGAGGGCTAACCTTTTGGCCCTCCTTAAAATCAAGATCAAAGAATGCCGAGGCCGCCTCGTATTGGACGATCCTCGGTGTTTGTGAAAACATTGTCACAAGTTTGGAATAGATTTCATTAGCGGTGCCCATTTTAAAGGCTCTCCTTTGGAGACCCGCCTCCATCGCAAAAATCAACACATTTTTCATAGCGGCGGACTCTTTGTGGTAAGCCTCATATGCTTCCCTAGTGGCGGCACTCGACCTAGCATTAGGTTCGGGTGGAGAGGCCTCGGTGAGGTAACGAAGCTTATCGTCACCTTGGGCGGCTAATTTGAGTTTGGCATCCCAATCGGAGAATTTTGACCCATTCTTTTCAAGTTTACAACGGTCCATGAAGGATCGGAGCCATGAAACATTAGTGAGAGGTGCGGCGTTGGTGTTTGGTGCGGCCATTTGTTATGAGAAATAAAAGTGGTCTACAAAACAAAAATAGAAGGAATAAAACATTTGTCATTTTCAAAATAATAATAATACTTGTAAATTTTAATTTAAACAAGTTTTATTGCATTTATCTAGTGACCTCTACTCAACTTGATAAATGATTCCAAGACCCAAATTCATATTAACTTAGGCATCGGTAAAGCTGAAGCGTATGATGGGACGGTTAAAAAACGACCACGCATCATAAAATTCAAAGACAAGTTTATGACTAATTGAGTAGTAGTGAAAGAGCTGTTGAACCCAAAAATTCAAGAAATATGCATGATCTCGACTCAAGAAAACGAGACCCGCATGGGAACGCACTAAGAACCGTGGGGTCCAAAGGTGCCGCCCCAAAAGAAGAGGCGTAAATCAACCCTATAGAAGAGGTCGTGTTTAATTTAGAAGACCGAGTGATCTCAAGCCCAAGTAATGCATTATTTACAAATAAAATTGGATGGGCTCAATTAAAGAGAAGGAAATATGCGCAATCAAGACCGAGACTCGTAGGAACTGGCATGAAGACCGTGTGAAGGCATGAGGCTGGCGGCACCAACAAGGGGAGAGGAATTCCCATTTAGTTTTTAGCATTTTTCAAACTAGGTTGAATAAAAATTGACAAAAGGGTCTAGGTTGTGAGTTCTATGTGTTCATTCATCCTAGAACTTACAAACTAGCATTAAATGCTTGCTTGGAGGCCAAGGTTTTTGTCCTATATAAATGACCTAGCCTCCTCATTTGTAAATCATCAAAGAATTAAGAAAAACCTTTAGAGAGAGAAACTTGTGTTTCAATATTTTTCAAAGAGTCGATGCTTTCGAGTCTTGCCTTGAACTAAGGACGCGCTCCGCATTTTAAGTTGAATTACTTGACGCGTTTTCGAGTAATTCCCCATTGTTATCGCTATAGGTCTAGTGATAACAAATATCCCATTGGTTCGATCTCCTCACAAGAAATCGAAGCAAATATCCTTTCATTCTTGCACAACATAAACACAAAAACAAAACAAAAAGACTTCCGCTTCGCCCAAAACGCCTCAAGTGACACGATCAGATCGGGTTGCACCTAGTGCATTCGGATCTCCCGCTTCACTTGAATTCACAATTCAATCTTCCTCTCCGTATACGCATCAAGTGGTATGAGAGCTTCAGCTCTTGATCACCCCAAAAAAAAATCAAGACGGTCCTGAGTAAGTCCAAATCAATTAGTAGTTGAATATCCAACACGATTGGTATTCAAAGGTTAAACTCAACGAGGTATTTGAGGTTTAATCGATTGGATCTTGAAGGCACGGATTGAACAAAAAAAAAAACACACAAAAAATAACTGTTCACGGTACTGTTCACCATAAAAAAAAAAAGAAGGAATTTTGAAACTTCAAAGCCACAAAACACCAAACATGAACTTCGACGATTCCAACTTTCTCAAGAATCTTCAAAAGGCCTTAAAGAATTTACAAGAAAATGATTCCAAGTGGCTGCCAAGATGAGAACGAACCATTGAAGAGTTCAAAGTCAGTGAACTGCCCGAGTTCACGGGAGGCACGGACCCCGAAACTTATCTTGAATGGGAAAGACAAATAGATCGGGTGTTTGATTTCAAAGTTCTGGATGACGCAAAATGCTGCAAGTACGCTACTCGAAGACTTAGCGGAGGGGCTTCACTATGGTACGAGAGTTTGAAAGCAAGGTGTGCTCGCGCTGGAAAAGAGAAATTATCATCTTGGGATTCTCTTAAACGCAAATTGCGCAAGAGATATGTTCCAACAACTTATAGGCTCACGACTTATCGTAAGATCGCCAATCTCAACCAAGGAAGGCTTCGTGTCTCTGAATACATCAAAGAGTTTGATAATCTCACTCTGATGAGAGAATTGGAAGAGAGTGAAGAATTAAAGATGGTTGAAGCACAAAGAAAAGCTAAATTACCAACAATTTATGGTGAGAGTAGTCGGAATTGGAGGAACGAAGGAGGATCGGAAGGGAGTCCGGCGAGTAATGTTGGCGAACCCAAGTCGGCTGCCACCCCTAGTTCCGCGGCAAGAGCGCCCGATTCTAAGGAAACAAGTCTCTCCAAAGTACGATGTTTAAAGTGTCCGGGGTTTGGGCACTATCAAAGCGCGTGTCCAAATGAACGATTGAATACCTTGAGAGACGCTGTTGCTTATCGGGATGAGATGTTTGATGAGGAGGAACCATTGGGTGATGTGTTTAATTTCGAAGAAAGAGAAAAGGACGAGATTATAGAGCCATTGAGAGACGATGATCAAATTAGAGATGTGATTGAAGACGACATATTTGCCAACTTGGATGAACCTCATGCGGGAGTTACTTCTTTATTTGATCGTAATCTACCAATTGTTTTTTATGAAGAATTGGAAGAAGTTTATGAAGAAACTCACATGGAAGAAAGTGATCATACAAGTTATGACGATGCAACTCAAGACAATCCTAATCTTGTGCCAATCTCGGATGAGGAACTCAAGGATGTTTTCTCCGAGGAACTACCCGCTGGTTTACCACCTATTCGAGGGATTGAACAACAAATCGATCTCCTACCCAGAGCTCCCTTACCAAACAAGGCCGCCTATAGATGCAATCCAATGGAGACAAAGGAATTTCAAATCGAGGAATTGATGGAACGAGGTTATGTGCGCGAGAGCATAAGTCCATGTGTTGTCCCTACTCTACTTGTCCCAAAGAAGGATGGGACGTGGCGAATGTGCGTTGATAGTTGAGCCATGAACAACATAACTGTCAAGTATCGTTTTCCTATCCCAAGGCTTGACGACATGGTTGATGAGTTACATGGATCCGAAACCTTTTCTAAGCACCAAATGCGAATAAGAGAAAAGGATAAGTGGAAAACCGCGTTCAAGACTAGACATGGGTTATACGAGTGGACCGTCATGCCATTCGGATTAACCAATGCTCCGAGTACTTTTATGCGACTCATGAACGAGGTACTCAAACCTTCCTTGAGCAGATTTGTTGTCGTCTATTTGGATGACATTTTGGGGTACAGTCGAACTGAGGAAGAACGTTTCATACACCTTCGAGAGGTGTTCGACATACTTCGAGGGCAGAAACTCCATGGAAAGAAGGAGAAGTGGTCGTTGTGGGTCGAGAGTGTCATCTTTCTCAACTATATGGTATCTAAAGACGGGGTTTCGGTTGATCAAACCAAAATTGAGGCAATCAAGTCGTGGCCTCCCCCTAATTCCATCACGAAAGTCCAGTCATTTCGTGGACTTGCTTCGTTTTATCGAAGGTTTATTCGGAACTTTAGTACCATCACTAGTCCCATCACCGAGTGTTTAAAGAAAGGAGCATTCGTATGGACCGCGTCCGCTCAAAGGGCCTTCGAGACGATAATTCAAGAGTTTTGCAAGGCACCGTTGTTGGCACTTCCAGATTTTACCCAACCATTTGAGGTGGAGTGTGACGCAAGCAGTGTTGGAATTGGTGTCGTGTTGGTACAAGGAAAGAGACCCATCGCATACTTTTCCGAGAAGCTTGGTAGTGCTAGACTCAACTACCCTCCGTACGACAAAGAGTTCTATGCGATCTACATTAACAGGCAGTAGAAGTTGAATCCGAGACATGCCGACTGGGTGGAGGTCCTAACAGGAGGCGATCACATTAATTTTGATTCTCAAGTGAAAGAACCATATTAATCACCAATTAATAAATACATTGATGAGAAGCTACATGGTGGGAACTCTAATTTCTTATTGAAGTCAACTTTCATGGGAGCTCATGATGATCTTGTTGCTTCGAGCAACCATTATTTGGATTTTGGTAGAATTGTGCATGGTAGGTGGTGGGAAGGAAATCACAAGAAAGTAAAGAACAAGCAAAGATGGCACAAAATGGTTGTGATTGACAATACGCATTACAAATTCAAATCACTGGAGAGGGATAAACATGAAGACTACATTGAAGATGATGAGCTGAAGAAGAGATCAACGGGGTGCGTAAACTGCTTCATGTTCTTAATCAAGTTTGAATCTAACTTCCAGATTTGTTTTGATCCCGGTGGCATCAAAGATGATTCGACTACATGTTCGGGTTTGTTCGGGTTTATAATATTCGTCTTTGATCCCGGCATACTGAGGCGAGAATTGAGGACAATTCTTTTTAAGGGAGAGAATATGAAGCGTATGACGGGACGGTTAACAAACGAACACGCATCATAAAATTCAAAGACAAGTTTATGAATAATTGAGTAGTAGTGAAAGAGCTGTTGAACCCAAAAATTCAAGAAATATGCATGATTTCGACTCAAGAAAACGAGACCCGCATGGGAACGCACTAAGAACCGTGGGGTCCAAATGTGCCGCCCCAAAAGAAGAGGCGTAAATCAACCCTATAGAAGAGGTCGTGTTTAATTTGGAAGACCGAGTGATCTCAAGCCCAAGTAATGCATTATTTACATATAAAATTGGATGGGCTCAATTAAAGAGAAGGAAATATGCGCAATCAAGACCGAGACTCGTGGGAACTTGCGTGAAGACCGTGTGAAGGCATGAGGCTGGCGGCACCAACAAGGGGAGAGGAATTCCCATTTAGTTTTTAGCATTTTTCAAACTAGGTTGAATAAAATTTGACAAAAGGGCCTAGTTTGTGAGTTCTATGTGTTCATTCATCCTAAAACTTACAAACTAGCATTAAATGCTTGCTTGGAGGCCAAGGCTTTTGTCCTATATAAAGGACCTAGCCTCCTCATTTGTAAATCATCAAAGAATTAAGAAAAACCTTTAGAGAGAGAAACTTGTGTTTCAATCTTTTTCAAAGAGTCGATTTTTTCGAGTCTTGCCTTGAACTAAGGACGCGCTCCGCAGTTTAAGTTGAATTACTTGACGCGTTTTCGAGTAATTCCCCATTGTTATCGCTATAGGTCTAGTGATAACAAATCTCCCATTGGTTCGATCTCCTCACAAGAAATCGAAGCAAATATCCTTTCATTCTTGCACAACATAAACACAAAAACAAAACAAAAAGACTTCCGCTTCGCCCAAAACGCCTCAAGTGACACGATCAGATCGGGTTGCACCTAGTGCATTCGGATCTCCCGCTTCACTTGAATTCACAATTCAATCTTCCGCTCCATATACGCATCAAAAGCCGAATACAACCCTCATCAATATAACTCGGTGGATTAACTCTTTAATCGATTCTACTTTAAGAACTCTTGGTCGATAAATTTACATTAATATTTATCTTTAGCCCGAAACACATCCGGCAACCGTCGAGAATACTTTCGTTGAGTTCAATCCAAATTTCGAATAAATGTGTCTATGATCCAAATTTACATCAACTTGGGCATCGGTAAAGCCTAATACAACCCTCATCTTTATAAATTCGGTGGGTAGACATTTATCATCCACTTCCCCTACGTAACAAGGTTTGTACCCCGGTAGGGCCGAGTGCACTCCCTCATGAAATTGGTTTTCATGGTTTCTACTTTTTGGTAAGGCTAAGTCTCAATTGTTTATTTTTAGCGAGAGGTCATGTCAATTTATTATCTATCACGTTTTAAGTGAACTAAAGCGGTGAACTACGATAATTGTAATTGACACGGTCAATATACTCGATTTAATGATAATGCATGTTTTAGTTATGGCGATTTAGCGATGCATGCAACATATAAATAAAATGCAAAGCATAAATAAAATCCTAGTATGGCCTTCCTAAAATAGTAAATCTAATAAACTATTACATATTCGGAAACCAACTCCTTTGGTCCCTTGAACTTCGGTCTTGGCACGCATTTCAAGGCAACACTTTCTTTGAGATATCGCCTTCTCGAGTGGCACCGGCTTCAAGGAACTCCGGAATAAATAAATTACATAATAAATTACATAATTTCCTATTATACATTTGTAATTAAAAATAAAAATAAATCTATTAAATTACAAAACGATGATACGAGATCACAATAAATTACAACCGAATCGATATTCCCATACATTTCGGGTAATATCAATTAAAACTAAGGCCATACTAAGTAAAATTACATAATTCAAAAATTACATAAAATTAAAATATGACAATCATAAATAAAATGCAGCATTATAATATGTATGAACATGCCCAATTTTATGCTAAATCGCCTTTAAGGAGCCAATATCGTATATTAATCGGTTTTTAAGGATTTGCGTGATTTAACCTTTTATAATCACAAGAATTACATAAAATCATATTTATGTACAAGTTAATTACCCTAACCATCTTAGGACTCAAAATTAGTCTCCACTAACATTTGACAATAATTAAACTTAATTTCTTAATACTGTTCATAAATGGACCTAAAATACAAAATTATTCCATAAACTTTAAATTAAATCATAAAAATTTCAAATAATTTCAAATTTTGAAATTTAAACTCATGAACATTCTGGAAAAATACCATGACACTCATAATGTTCAAAAACTTAGGTTAAAAATTTCGAAAATTTATCGAGAAAAACAATGTTGCGGTTTTTCAATTTTAACAATTATCATCATAAAAATATGAGAAAAATTATTTTTATCAACTTTTCACTTTTAGATCTGAAATATATGATAAAATGCAACATGTGACGGTTTTCTTTAGTCATGAAGTTTGTTTTAGCATTTTTACTAATTAAAGTCACTATTTATGTGATTTTTCATCAAAAAATCATAAATCATGCATAAAGCCTTCATTATAACCAAATACTATACACATATCTTGTAAAATTGCATGTGACAACATACTAAATTTTCATGACCAGATTCGAAATATAACTCATATTAACCTATTTTCCCATTTAAATACGATTTTAACTTGAAAAATCCATATTTCGAGCATAACAACTCATTTTATGATGAACATTTACAGGCCATCAGTAGATAATATATGTGAAAACATATCCAAAAACCACTGAAAAAATCAAAGTTTAGCTATTTTTAGTCCAAAAATGACATTTTTATCATAAAAATCACATTTTAATGCCATTATTATATAAAATGAACAATAACATCCATAAATAAACCAAAATATCCTAAATACATTTTAGGACAAGAAACTTTAACATGCAAATAAATTTCATGATATTTCATAATAAACACAAATTTATAAGTTTTGTTTGTTAATCTTATAACTCGGAAAAACAATAACCAATTTGCATGCAAACAACCTAAGGCTCTGATACCGCTTGTTAAAAATATTAATCTCAATAATTTACATATTCATATATGTGACATTTAATTTAGTCATAAAATTAAATCTAGATCTTATGCATGCAAACATAATTAGAAATAGAGAAGAAATCGTCTTTCTTACTATGGGAGTTTCGGATTAAAGGGCACAAGCAAAATCTCCTTCTTACTTGTTCTTGAGCTTTCCTTATATGGATGAACAAAGATTCAAGCTTAGAATCCCTCCCAAAGATGAATACCCAAGATAACCTCTTAAAAGACTATTATTATTTGATCTAGAATAATATTAATCTTACTAAAATTGACCCAAAAATTTGTTTTTGTCCTCTTGAAATTTCGGCCAAGAGAGGATGAATATTGAGAGATTTTATTTCTCTAAGCTTTCATAAATTAGAGAGAATTTTTATTTTCTTACTCTAGAAAATAATTAAAGTTGTGAATGAATAATTAGAGAGAAAAACTCTCTATAATTACCCTTTGAAAACCGGGTATGGGGGGGGGGGGGGGGTGGCAAGGGCCAATGCATGACCAAGATACTCTTCACAAAAGCAACTAGGTGTGCATGACTATGAATTAGGTTTTATGATTATACTTTCCACTTAAACATAATTAACATAATTTAAACCTAATACTCCCTCCTTATTTTCGGCACTTACATAAAATGGGAGGTCCATTTTATATTTTGTCATTTGTCAATTTGTCATATGTTACATGTTACATGACATGTCACAATGTAATGTATTTTTAACATATTAAAAATCAACGTATTAATAAAAAATACGTCATGTGCAAAAATCGACTTAGTAATTCATAATTACTTGTACCAAAAATGGTT
Organism: Silene latifolia; assembly: GCF_048544455.1. Taxonomy (NCBI): domain Eukaryota; kingdom Viridiplantae; phylum Streptophyta; class Magnoliopsida; order Caryophyllales; family Caryophyllaceae; genus Silene; species Silene latifolia. The sequence goes on along the minus strand of NC_133530.1, from coordinate 58,079,607 downwards.
TATCAATTATAAATCACAGCGTCTTGGATTTATAATAAATTATTCATTCAGTTTCAATTGTTTCGTAAACAATAATTTTATCCAAGTAATAAAACAATTTGATTACTTAGACCGTATATTTATTTAATCGAATTACAATAAGACACGTCAATAATACTCACAAAATCGTCCGTCAATTTTAAGCAATTTAATTAATCCGTATCGACATACGATCAATTAAATAATCAATTAAGAGTGTTACCCTTTAGGTATGACCTAAGGGGATCAACTGATCACCACCGTCGCACGACAGTATTGTCAAACTCTAGTCAGCCAATCATTACCGATATGTGTGGACCAGTTGACTGTAAAATATTACATTCCACATGTATTCTTAAAATGAGATTTAAACATGTGATCATCATGATCGACAGTTGTGATCGCATTATTGTCGGAGGACACATATTCCAACAACGACCACCTTCACGGCCAAACCGCGGCCACCTAATTCCTAGGTTAGGTTAGTTAGTTAGGTCAATTGATTGCAAAACAAATTAGAAAACAAGTTAGAAAACGATGTTGATCGATTGAGAAGATGTCGCGCAAATGTACTTTCTACACGGCCTAAAGGGTCAAATTAGGTCAATAGGTTACAAAATTAACGCTTACTCGTCGAGTGTTAATAGAAAGGTGCTAATCACGCACTCTTATGCTAGCGAGAAATCAAGTGAAAAGAGAGAGTTCAATTAGGTTACAGAATTACTCGATTTTATATGCTACGTCGAAACACCCTAATCTATCTAATTAGGTTATTAAATCGATCAAAAGTCATTAAATTGAATTATAAGTTAACAATAAGAGGTTGAGTTAACATGCAAACAATCATGGGGTTGGTCGAATTGAGCAAAACGAAAGAGAGGCCAAAACCCGTAAAAGAATGTCCTTGTACGTTTTATTAATGCCCTCCCTTGAACACGAGGATATGTAAATGAGCGAGGACAATCGCCACTGGCGAGTAAGACCTATTAAACTCGAGTTAACGTGGGTGTTCATGGTGGTACTTTAACTCATACTCGGACTAAACTAGTTTCGATGTTAATATGTTAGACGATAAATAATAATAATAAACAAAATAAACGATAAAAAGGAACAAATAAAAAACAAAATAAAAAGGAAAATAAGGAGGATTTGATGCACTCTCAACCTATATGTATTGTTGACACCGTCTTGGGTCGTAATCGATCGTAGATTTTATCTTGAGGGGTCGTCGTCGACGAATATTGAAACAATGAACACGTTTTTCGTAAAAATGAACCGCGATTTTCACACTTCAATTTCTCTCTCGTTTCTCAACGAAAATACTTTTCGAAAGATGTTTTAAAAACTAGATAGAACGTATATTTAAGATTTGTAAGTGAGAAGGATTCTTTTTATGGAACTGGGCACGAAAAATGAGGGAGAAAGGGACTGGTCTGCACAGAAATTAACACGAAAACAGACTGCGTGGATATCTTAGAGGAGCAAAGGGAGTGAACGTAGGAGGTATTGATAGGGAGATATGAAGGGTAGAAGTAGGGCAACAAGCAGTCGGGCCTGTTCCGCATAACTTCTGTCCAACATCTATTTCTAGGGTTAAGGTTGTGTTTTCTTGGGGGGTACGACATTGTAATGTGGGTAAGATAGTCGGTTATGGTTTAGGGTTAATGGGACGCAGGTTTACGCGAGTTTGGAGTGGGTTTGAGGGTTGGAAAGTCGGGTTTGGGGCTACTGGAAAACGAGGCAACGGGAACGGGAATATGGGCTGTTTTGTCGAGCTTGTGAGGGTATTTGGACGTGGATTTGGATGGGTGTATGGCTTGGCTTGAGAGCTTGATATGTGGGCTAAGTGGGGTGAATGTGGTGGGCTTGATGGGAGTCGAAATTGGTAGTGCTTGGAAAGGGTTTAAGACGGCTAAGTAGAGGTGTCGAAGTTGGTGTTGGGTTGAGCTTGGACGAAATTGTGGATGGGTTTTTTTGAAGAGGTTTTTGGTTGGGCTAAGGGGAATCGAACATGGGTGGAACGGGTAGAAGATGGGTCAAAAATTACATCGAATTTCGAGTCTAATTCGAGTGAGAAACGAGCTTGAATCGTGTGTAAAACCGCCTTAAAAATCTAGTTTTTTAAATACGATTTAAAACAATTTTCATCCCAAATTGAGTTTTCAAATCAAAACTTATTTTATTTTCAATAAAATAAATTTTTAAAACAAATTCAAATTAAATCAATAAAATGAATTAAAATATGTAATTTAAACATCGTTTAAACTAAATAAACGAATTAAAATGTTTAAATTAAATATTATCAACAAAATGCTTCATTGACGATGTCCATTCTACATCGTAAAACAAACTCCATATGACAATGACAACAAAATAATACATGTGTCCTATCATCATCGGGTGTTTGCCGGGTGTTCTGTAAATTCTAATACCAAGGGATACTTGTATCTACAGCGCCCCCATTTTGACTGAGGCTTGGACAAGGCGAAAGTTAAAGTATACCCCACGTCCCTCTTGACCTGAGGATTCTGCGGGTCGCTTATAGTCCATTAGACTTGTGTATATAAGCTATCAATCCATAGAAAGAGATCATACCTGAAGCTCTGTCGGGGATTAACGAATCATTGTTGGTCATAGACCTTTCATTTTGAATAAGAGGGTGGTTTGAGCCTTATCCTTAGGCGGCTACGTATCCGTTGCGATGGAATCAAACTAGTGTCGTAGTTCGACTATTGCTGGCATCGAGCATTTTGCAATACATGCCCAAATAGACGGGGTTTTCCAAAAGGAGTGATGTAAAAAAACATGGACGAATTAAATTGAACAGTTCGACCTTCTGTTCAGGATGAAAAAGTGTAAATCTGACAGTTTGTTTGTCTGTTCGTCTAAGTATTTCAGGATTAACACAGCGGAATTTAACTGAAATTGTTGTAAAACAACAAAGTAACCGGGATAGTATGGTGGATCGCGCTCTCCGCCTCGCAAGGTACGAACTCGAGACACTCAAATGATCAAACTCACAAGGAAGATCTGAAAGCCAAAGCTCGCAAGCTTTAAAACTCGATTGTTCTCACACAGGGGACGATTTTTATTGAAACTCATAATCTCCAAAATACGGTTATAAGAGGCCTTATTTATACTCCTACTTAGCTTGACTAATAAGCTATCTTTCCTAATCCTACTCGATGTTACAAATCTGACTCGAGATCTAATTCCTTAGCTTGCTCCTCAAGCTATCTACTCCTTTCCTAAACTAACTAGGTAAGGTATTAAACTAATAATAATTAAAATACAATCAGATTTTAAGTACTCTAATTAAACTAGGATTAGGAAATAACAAGTTTTCCTAAATTGACTAGAATTAAGATATAAGCTAACCTTTCCTAATCTTATTCGAAATTAAACAAAATAAGCTAAAACTAACTCCACATGGTTTAGGAAACCGTATCTCCACAGCTCGGACTCGGAATCCATGTTACTTGCTTGCCAAGTAATGCAACTCCATTGCTTGTTCACTAAGTAACCAGTGTATCTTGCCCTTTTCGGGTATGCTCATGCATCATACTCCCCTTCTTTAAAAAAGAATCGACCCGATTCGTGGACCATGACCTCCTGGATCAAATATGAACCTTATAAATCTGGACGCAAGATCGTTGTAAAGGAATAACAATGCACTTGAATCATCCTTGAGCTCACCATCCTCGATGCAAACTTCAAACTCTTTCGTCTCGTGTCTTAACAGTTTGTGCCTTCCACCCCTCCTCCCTCCGTGCACAAGAACAAACTCATTAGTGAACAAATAATATAAACAAGAAGATCCTTTCATAATTGCAGCACCCTTTTCTGTTAGGAAATCAATGAAATAACAATTGGATTGTTCTTGAAATTTAATAGGATAAATTGTACTCTTGTTGGATTCAGAATTCAACTCGGACTCATGTTCATTGATGAACAAATAAGTCGAACATGACGATTCTTTCATAGCTGCTGATCAATCGACCAAATAACAAGGTGATTGATCTTGAAACTTAACAGAACTGATCGTGCTCTTGTAGACCTTAGAAATTAAATCGAAGTTATAGCCATAATTGATTGGACAACACGGCTCCTTGACACTTGTAACAACCGCTTCCTCATCTCCATAATCATCAAAGATAGGCGGTAAATCAAGATTTAAAAAAGAATCACCTTCATATGATGGCTCGACAATATCTGTAACAATCTCGTCTGCCAACTTTGCTTCAAAATTTGGAATCTGACAGACTTCTGGAATGTTTGTTTGGACAAGGTTAGGCGTCTCAACAATTTGACAGTCGTTTGGTCTGTTCTGTGACGTCTCTCCATCATTTTCTGTTTCTTCTTTGTGAAAATAATTAAAAGGTTCAATCTTTATCTCTACTTCTTTAGATCCACAAGGTTGATTAAGTTTGTGCTCCCACTTCTCGTATTTGGATGAAAGCTGTTTAATTCTCCTTATTATGTCATCCCATAACAGTTCTTCCTCATATTCCTCTAATATCTTCAATGCTTGCCTGAGTTTTTTCCGAGACATGTTGATGTAGATAAAAGAGCAATCCAAGGACAGTTGGTTTGTCTAAGTATTTTAGGATTAACGCAGCGGAATTTAACTGAAATTGTTGTAAAACAACAAAGTAACGGGGATAGTATGGTGGATCCTGCTCTCCGCCTCGCAAGGTACGAACTCGAAACACTCAAATGATCAACCTCATAAGGAAGATCTGAAAGCCAAAGCTCGCAAGCTTTAAAACTCGATTGTTCTCACACAGGGAACGATTTTATTAAAACTCATAATCTCCAAAATACGGTTATAAGAGGCCTTATTTATACTCCTACTTAGCTTGACTAATAAGCTATTTTCCTAATCCTACTCGATGTCACAAATCTGACTCGAGATCTAATTCCTTAGCTTGCTTCTCAAGCTATCTACTCCTTTCCTAAACTAACTAGGAAAGTTATTAAAATAATAATAATAAAAAATACAATCAGATTTTAAGTACTCTAATTAAACTGGGATTAGGAAATTAACAAGTTTTCCTAAATTGACTAGAATTAGGATATAAGCTAACCTTTCCTAATCTTGTTCGAAATTAAATAAAATAAGCTAAAACTAACTCCACATGGTTTAGGAAACCGTGTCTCCACAGCTTGGACTCGGAATCCATGTTACTTGCTTACCTAGTAATGCAACCCCATTGCTTGTTCACTAAGTAACCCGTGTATCTTGCCCTTTCCGGGTATGCTCATGCATCACTAGCGTTGCCAACCACGACTCATCCCGTGCCTTATGCATTGCATTGGTTAAACAATGGTAAGAAGGTGCAAATTTCAAAGTAGGTCCGTGTATGCTATAGGATGGATTCTTATGAAGATAAAATCTTATGTGATGTGGTGCCCATAGATGCTTGTCATATTCTTTTGGGGAGTCCTTGGCAGTATGATCGAGATGTGGTGCATAGAGGAAGGAGCAACGAGTATGAGTTGCTGGACAAAGAGAAGAGGATCGTCTTAAAGCCTATGTTATCCGAGGCTACACTTGCTATGCGTGCTGGTCGTAAGAAGAATTCGAGTCTCACAATGTTGGCTATGGTAGAGGGGCATGAATTTGAACCGGATAAGGAGGATTTACTGGACAACAATATGGAGTTTTTGCTTGATATCAGTCGTCCACCTTTGTTTGACGATTATGGTGATGACGAAGCGGTAGTTACTAATTCCGATTCTGAGATACCGTGTTATGCACCAGTTCTTGGTGTTGCGCTTGGTCTAATTGGGTCTGATTATGAGTCCATGGTTAATCCTAAGGAGGTTCAAGAATCCCCGTGCTCATTCTGATTCGTATGGACAACAGCTGTGGTAAAATCCTCATGCTTGTTCTGGTTGTTCGATAATAAGGTTCGTGATATCTTACCTAAGCTTGTGCACAAAGGGACGGGGGGGGGGCACAAGTTGATGTAGCACGAGAGGATTTTGAAATCGAGAAAAAGGAACGAGGCGTGGCATGGCATCAAGGGTGATTTGTTCTTGTATGCGGGTTTGTTGCTAATATTCGCGTGTTTGGCGGTTGTATTAGTCTATGATCCCAGTGGGTTGAGTTTTCCAGGAATTGAGGAAAATTCCTTCTCAAGAGGGAGGGGATGATACAAGTGTGATAAAAAAGGACATGGTTGCTAGAAGCAAGGCTCAAACTCGGGACTAATTGAAATAACTACACATCAGCAGAACGTTTAATTAATCGTTTAATTTAATCAAATAAAACTAAACCAAGGATTAGATTAGAATTTGTTAGCTGGTAGATTAAGTTAGAATTAATTAATGTCATTGTGTTTGTTTAGGAGGCATGTTTGTTTATTTCTTTATAGTAGGACGCTTTACTAAGGATTAGTTTTTAGTTAGCTATAATTAGCATTTGGATGTATCTCAATGAGATCAGAAAAGATTAATAAGAAAAGTCAGTTTCACATTTACAACTGTGAGCACAGGACGGACGAGTTTCGTTTCGCCTTTGTTATAGTTTGACGCACTTTCAAGCTTTAACACGAGTTATAGTCAATAGGTCTTGACTATAATTCACCATTGTTCGGATTATAGGTCTAATTCAAGCAAATACCCCCTTTTGTGTGCGTTATTTTCAATTAGATTGTCACGCTTATCATGTGACAAGTTTCAAGTTTGTTAAAGTTCGTTAAGATTCCGCTACTCATGTCATAAGTACTTCCCGAGGCATTTATGAGGGAATAGATAGGGATTCTGAGAATCGGTCAGCTTGTGTTAGTACACCCAAGCCTTTAGGGTCCAAACAGGGAAATTTTGAACCCACATCGATTTCCAACCCATTTGTACTTGGGTTTCATAAAACCTGAGACCCCATTTCCAACCATGTTATAAGCCATAGCCCTTGGCCATAGCACCACAAAACGAACTTTCATAATGATGGTTTATCTTTTGAACCTGTTTTTACCAAGATCCACATCCCAAAGAACCACAACCTTTTGCACCAACCCTAAACACGAGATTTGACGGTACCTTATGGGCTGAAATGGGATACGTCATGATAATACCTTAGGTGAAACATTCAAGTGCGTACACACAATCCAAAATGCCATGTTTATGCACCATGATCGAACTATGTCGGATTTGATTTCATTCCACGCAAATACCTAGGCAGTCCTTCAGAATAAGGGATTCAATCCCCTCATTAACCAAGTTGTCATCGTGTCGGTTTTTTACGGGTCTTAACCAAGTCCAAATGAAGCCAGCTGTGTTTGAGTCGGTCTTAGCACTCGATGTAGGCTAGGATAAGGATATTGGTTCAGATGAGTAGTGTCAAGTCTAAGAATGAGTTTTATCTAACGATGTAGGCAAACATACTGAGTCAGATAGATGTGGGTTTGTGTTGGGAACATAAAGTATGAGAAACCCACTGAAAATAAAGAAGGCGTGGAGGAAAAATTAATAAAAGCCCGCTGAAAAGAAAGAAGGCGGTGGCAGGAAATGATGAAAACCCGCTGAAAAGAAAGAAGGCGAGGAAGAAAGAAATATGGAAAACCCTTGAAAAAGAAAGGAGGTAAGGAGAAAAGTGACAGAATGTTCCCAACAAGAGTGATGTGTGATGTCTAAGTGTTCTCATAAAATCAATCTGCGTTTAGTGTCTGGGCGAAGCCATGTTGTTGCTCCGTGAGTTTAATCCGCCTTGTCAATGCCAAGAAATCTTGATTTCTATCTGCACTCGGGAGCATGCCTATGCTGTACGATGTCTCTGTCCCAAGTCTGATGACCAATTCCCATTTATCATCTTCTGGCACCAGAATGGGCAATTTACAGTTTAACCCACAACGAGTCAATAATTGAATTAAACCCACACTTACAGTTTTATTTTCTTTTTTTTTGTTTGAAGGTAGCGGGCTATGCCCACGTTAGTTATTTGTCGTATAGAATTTATTCTAAGTCACACTTTATGCACCCCCATCCAATTTCAATTTTTCAAAAAAAAAAAAAAAACTTTTTGCGAGTTGAAAACTCAAGCTCAAATTGCGGATTCAAAACATTTGGGTCGATGACCCAGTCTTCTGAATTCAATTTCAGGTCGATGACCCATCATTCCAACACTTCAACTTCAGACTTCGGGTCGTTGGCCGAAATTTCAAAAAAAATAAAAATATTCAAATTCACGTTTTTTGGGTCGATGACCCAAGGTTCCAAATGATTCATTCCAAATTCAAATTTTGGGTCAATGGCCTAATAGTCCAAATTTTTTAACATGTTCAAATTCTAGTGTCGGTCGATGGCCCAGTCTTTCAAATGATCCAACTTTCAAGATCGATGATTCAAATGCGCTTATGTGATGATTATTACTTGTACATTTTTGTGTTTCACATGCAGCAGGATATGATTCAACTGTGGGCTCTAAAGTCTTCGACTTTAGAGCCACTTGCAAACTGGGGGCTCTAAAGCCGTGGGCTTTATAGTAGAGGTGATCATTTGCGGGCTTGGGCCGGACATGGACGGGCCTACACTTGAAAAAATTGTCCGGCGGGCCTAATTTTGTTGCCCGTGTCCATTATAGCGGGCCAAGTTTTATTGTCCAAACCCGCCCATTTTAAATAGGCGGGCCGACCCGCGGGCTCGTGGGCTCAAAATTAAAACAAAAAATCGGTTGTCAACTTAAACAAAACTATCTACTACCAAGATTAAAGTAGGTTTATAAACTTTTTTTTGGGCTCGACCTCGTTTCGCTTAACTTTACGTAAAAATAATAATTAGTTTTTAGTTATATACATTTTTTTTATGTTATTGTTGTTGTCATGTAGAGAAAAATAGGAAAATATTTTTTAAAGCGGGCCTAGTGGGCTGGCCCATGGGCATTTTTCATTGTCCATACCCGCCCATTAATTTTGGCGGGCCTATTTTTGTTGTCCGTTACCCGTTAATTTGGTACTTTTCTATGACCATGCCCGCTTAAATAGCGGGCCGGGTGGGCTGGGCCAAACGGGCCGACCCGCACTAGATCAGCTCTACTTTATAGACCATTGTCAAGCTGAAACGGAGGACAACCACAAACGATTCAATTCAATTCAACAAGGAAATAATTCCGCCTCTGAAAGCAAATTATGAAAGAGATGACAACCTCCTTGATGCATGAGCATGCCCGGAAAGGGCAAGATACACGGGTTACTTTGTGAACAAGCAATGTAGTTGCATTACTTGGCAAACAAGTAACATGGATTTCGAGTACGAGCTGTGGAGACACGGTTTCCTAAACCGTGTGGAGTTAGTTTTAGCTTATTTTATTTAATTTCGAATAAAATTAGGAAAGGTTAGCTTATATCCTAATTCTAGTCAATTTAGGAAAACTTATTATTTCCTAATCTTAGTTTAATTAGAGTACTTAAAATTTGATTGTATTTTAATTATTATTAGTTTAATAACTTTCCTAGTTAGTTTAGGAAAGGAGTAGATAGCTTGAGAAGCAAGCTAAAGAATTAGATCTCGAGTGAGATTTGTGACACCGAGTAGGATTAGGAAAGATAGCTTATTAGTCAAGCTAAGTAGGAGTATAAATAAGGCCTCTTATGACCTTATTTTGGAGATTATGAGTTTTAATAAAAATCATTCCCTGTGTGAGAACAATCGAGTTTTAAAGCTTGCGAGCGTTAGCATTCAGATCTTCCTTGTGAGGTTGATCATTTGAGTGTTTCGAATTCGTACCTTGCGAGGCAGAGAGCGAGATCCACGATACTATCCCGGTTACTTTGTTGTTTTACAACAATTTCAGTTAAATTACGCTGCGTTAATCCTAAAATACTTAGACGAACAGACAAACAAACTGTCAGATTTACACGTTTTTCATCCTGAACAGACGGTCGAGCTGTTCAATTTAATTCGTCCAATTTATTTTACATCAGCTAGCTTCGCAACCATCTCACTAGAAGCTGCATGTGTACAACTTCCACCATCAATGATCCCACTACACTATTTATCCGCTACCTTACACTTAGTATGAAACAACTGATCATGCTGCTCCAAATCAACTGGAACTGAATTAGCTTGCAATGAACAAATATTCAAAGTGTCATAAACAGGTGCAACGTACACCTCCTCGGCCTACTCCTTCACTTCCTCGTCCCCATTGATGTTAAATACACCTCCCAAAGTCTCGTCTTCCTCAATCAGTAACTCATCTCGAACAGCCACCGTAGCCTTCGTAGTTATATTTCGTTTGTTTGGACACGCATTCTGATAATGCCCAAACCCTTGGCATTTATAATATTTAACCTTCATTACACTTTGTTTCTTTGGAGTAGCAGCGGGTTTATAAGAACTAGGGGTTGCTACTGGCGTGATAATAGGTGTAGAACTCGAGCCACTGGTTTCTAGGATATCGGATCTAGACCATGTAATCTGTTTATTCACACTCGAGCCATATTTAAACTTCCCTTGAGCTTCAACTTTCAAACACAACCCATATAACGTATCAAAATCAGAACATAGTTTCAATTCTACGGTATGAGCTATGTTTTGATTTAACCCTCTCAAAAATCGAGCCATCTTTTGTTCTTCATTCTCCTCGACCTCTTCCCTTAAAGCCAAATTCTCAAACTCATCGATTATAACACCCATCTTATCTTGCATTAAATCAGAAATCTTCCTATACAAAGTAAGCTTATAAGTCGATGGTACATACCTCGTTCGTAATTTACATTTCAAACACCCCCAACATACGATCTTTGCCTTTCCTATTCGAGCCCTTTGTGATTTCAAACTTTCAAACCAAAGGGATGCTCCTCAACTTAGCTTTAGTATAGCATACTACTTGCAGCGTTTTTCGTCATCCAAGTCCTTGAAATCAAACATCCGATCTATTTTACGCTCCCATTCCAAGTAATCCTCAGGATCAGATCCACCAACAAACTCGGGAAGTTCTGTCAATTTAAATTCATCCACTTGCCGTGGTGGTTCCCCTCTTCTTGGCTGCCACCGTAGGTTAGTTTCATGAAGAATTTTCAAAGCCTCTCTTAGGCTATTTAAAAACTTAGGACTATCATAATCCATAACACCAAAGGATCTAGAGCCGAATCTCTGATACCACTAATGATACGAGTAGCGGAAGCTTAATGAACTTTAACAAACTTGAAGCTTGTCACGTGATAAGCGTGACAATCTAACAGAAAAAAACGCACACAAAAGGGGATTTTGCTTGGATTAGACCTATAATCCTTACTTAGGTGAATTATAGTCAAGAACTCGTGTTAAAGCTTGAAAGCACGTCAAACTATAACAATGGCGGAACGAAACTCGTCGATCCTGTCCTCACAGTTGTATACATGAAACTGACTTTTCTTATTAATCTTTTCTGATCTCATTGAGATACATCGTAATGTTATTTATAGCTAATTCAAAACTAAACCTTAGAAAAGCGCCTGTAAACAAATAAACAAACAGGACTCCTAAACAAACCCAATGATATTAATTAATTCTAACTTAATCTACCAGTTAACAAATTATAATTTAATCCTGGGTATAGTTTTATTTGACTAAATTAAACGATTAATTAAACGATATGCTGCTGTGAAGTTATTTTAATTAGCCCCGAGTTCGAGCCTTGCCTCCAACAACCTTGTCCTTCTTTATCAAACTTGTATGAACTTAGGGGTATGGATGACTGCTGATGGCACTACCTGACCATTTTGGCTTCGCCTTTGAACTTTGATCAACATTTCTTTTTCTTTCCCCTTCTTTTATTTTCTACTTCTTTTCTTTTTTTTTTTTTTTCTGTTTTTCCTTTCTTTTTTTTCGTCAGTTTTTTTTTCTTTTTCTCATTTTTTTCATTCTTTTTGAAAAAAATGGTCTTCTACTCATTCTCCTAGTCACAAATGGATACACCTTGAAAACTAGGCTTCGCCAACTAATTTGGGTCAGAACTAACAATTCCTTGTTAGAACGGGTTGGTTTCTTCTCTCTTTGAGAAAGGATGATTTTGTGGGGAATGACCTTTTCTTCCGTCCTCGATAAGGGAAACAAAGAGCTAGTCTGTGTTCGTCATAGAACCATCTAAAAGCTTGTCTAGATCATTGGTTTTGATGGAGGTTTTCTACCGCCAGACATGGAATAGGTAAAGGAATCAAACGCGGGATCCTAGTATACCATACATTTTGAAATGGGACATATTTCTACCCCAGGGATGCCTTTCAGTGTGTTGTGTATTTTATCATGTTTTTTGATTGATTGAGGATATAAAACAAGACAAATTTGGAAACGAAAATGCAACTTTTTATTGGAATGACAAATGGTTAACAGACGCGAAGGAACGATTCCTAGGACACACACTAGGTCATCGCGGAACAAACGACTCAAATTCAAGAAAGGAAAGTCCTAGACTCGACTCAACTAAGATTAGGAAACAGATCTTGACTCATAATTTTCAAATCTGGTCATGAGCTTTCCCTTGTTCAACTGTCAACTTAGATGCTCGGCTATGGTCCTTGATCCCTTTGAGGAACTACCTCTATCCCGAGGTAGTCCTCTGAGGATCTACGCCAGTGATGAAGGTTGGTGAATCGAATTTTCTTTTATTAACTTCGTTAACGATAGGAGTACATTCTAGAGCAAGCCTCCCGTCATGAATTTTATTCTTCGGGTTTCACAAGAATTTAGAGAAATCCACAAATATTTTCCCGATAAACAACCCTTTCAAGTGATATGGGCGGATAAGATAAGAATAATCGACATTGTCTTTGACAGAAACAAAGTTGGCGTGATCGCCAAATGAGTTGGTGATGTTATTGGGTTTAACAGTTGGGATCGGGAGTGTTCCATTCTAAATCATGTCCTGGATTTCGTGCTTCAGTTGATACAACCTTTCAGTATCATGGCCTTTCCCTTGATGAAAGGCACACTAGGCAGTTGGTTTATATCATTTACCTTGTTGATCAGCAGGAGGTTCCGGAGTTGGACCAATAGGATTGAGCTTTCCTTGAGCAATCAGCCTTTGGAGAGCGTAAGCATATGTGTACCTAATATCGGTGAACACCTCAGGCGTTTGGCGTTGTTACCCTTTTTGGTTGCCCTTCTAGCAAATTGATGGCTTCGACTAAATAGTTAGTGGCTGGAGCTTTGGCCTTTGATGAAGAGGCTCCGCAGTAACCCCTTACGTTTTCCTGCGTCCGTTAGTCTGACGTCATCTTCGATCTTTCCTCCAATTCTTATTAATTATTTAAAAGAGATGAAATTTTGGTATTTGACAACATCACGGTAGACACGTCACAGATTCTTTACGAACGTCTCCACCATTTCAGCTTCATCCGGCTTCTTAGCCAGCTTCACACTTTCGGCGCGCTATCTTGTGAGGAAGTAAGTTAATCCTTCCTTGTCTTTCTGTGTCATGACCTCCAATATTCTCATGTTAGTCTGGATATCAACATTGTCAGCATAGTGCTGACAGAATTCCACTGTGATGTCTTCAAAGGTGGAAAGTTCTTAAGCTCCAGACTATAGAACCACGCCTTCGGGTGTTCTCCCAGTGATTGATCAAAGATATGGGAGAGCATATCAACAGGTACTCCTTTCAATGACAAATACACTTTATAAGACTTAACATGGTTGACTGGATCTTCACTGCCCTTGAACTTAGGGATAGCAGTGAGCACAAAAATAGTAGGTTGCTTATCCTGAACCAGGGAGTAAGTTTGAGCGTTTTCAATGTGAATACTCTCACCCCAAGAAAGCTTGATCTGGTCTTCTATTAGCTTGAACCTTCTTTCAAGATCGGCGGGTGGAGAAGGTTTAGGTCCCCCTTTATTCAGCTTTTTCTCTACAGCCATCAACCTTTCCATTACGCCTGCTAAAGTATCGTTAATTTTGCCGAGTGCTTCCGCAGTAGTCATATTCCTTGTCTGAGGTGACCTTTCTATAAAAAAGACCCCAAACTGGATAAGTAATTCAATCAAGAACCCCTGAACACTTAGGACTTGACTCACATAAAGACTTGATCTAGACTTAACATGACGATAGGTTCGACTCACGATTTAAAATAGTCATTGACTCGACCTTGACTCGGACCGAACACGGGACCAAACGAAAACATGACTCGGTTTTTACTTTGACTTAGACTTTGTTTTGGACTTTGTGTGACTGGATCTGTGATTGGACAAACATGGTCCCTGGGCTCGTGTGAAACGCCTAGATGGCCTAGCTTACTTTTTTGTGATCTAACTTGGACTGAATGGTCGATCACCATGACTTGAACCCAATACGTGAGCTTGGGTAACCCACTTGGGTTGTGTCCTAGACTCTTAGGACAAAAAAAGACTAATCATACACGACCAGCACTTGGACACGACTCGACGCATTTCATGCTTGGTTAAGGTTTGGGAATGTAAACCAATTTGAATCGATTTCGAATATGGAGGATTGATTTGAAATGGGCAGCATGCCGGCTAGAAAGGTCTTGTTTTGGCGGAAATATAGTCCTATTTGAGCAGCACTTCGGGTTAGAAAAATGGCTTTCTTTGGCCGAAAATCTAATCCTATTTGGGCAGCATTTCGGGTTTAAAACATTGCTATTTCAAAAATGGGTTGTTCAAAAGTTTTGTTTTGAAATTGAAATGGAAATTTTCGAAAAGCATCAACTCGAAAATTCACATTGCACATTGCCATTCTCGTGTTATACGGATGTATGCTCCTAGATATTTCTAAGTCTCGGCAAGTCTTCTATAAGAAGGCATATACCCTCCATCCTTTTGGGTCTAGTAGGGCAAGGGCATGTAGGCAGAGTACCTAAAAGATCACACTCACATCCAAGAAACACGAAGAGGCAGAGTGGAAGCAAGCAAAGTGTGAGCACCTGGCATAGTGGGATGTCGTCCCTCATGCATCACAAAGAAGCGCTGGGACGGCCCGGGAAATGTCCTTAAGGGTTTATGCACTACAATTAATGTTTTACTTTCCAATACTTTCTTTTCATGTTTCACCTCGGAAGAAAAGACCCTAGAAACAAAGTGTAACTAGTCGTCTTTTCCCCAGATGAGTTGCCAAACTGCGGACAACGCCCGCGGGAGCTGCATCTGCGGGATCCACAGGGGCACAATGACTCTAGGTTCCTTCGAATCGAATTAAGACACATTAGAGCCGCCACCAAGTTTTATGGGAACTTGGAACCGTTCAAGTCAACATTACACCTTCCATCGAAAAGCATAAAGCCAATCGACTACGAGTGATTAAAGACAAAGACTTGTACACTATATCACTCGATTTGAATGACTCTCGTAATCCAATGGTAATTAGACAGATCCACAAACCATATATCTTAACTAAGGGGTGCGGGTACGTGTTAGGAAGCCCAAAAGAACAACTGACCTCGCCCGTCAATAATGACCTCTACTAAGTAGGGTCTCGAATTTCAAACACGGTCGTAGCTACTACGATATATGATATGAAAACATCGTTTTAAAACTCTAGCATGTGAAGTTCTTATGTCGATTTAGATGCAACTAAACTAACTTTGTCAAAGTTGTAATTTAGCACGTGGGTTGATTGATCTAACATACAAAACGAAACAAACAAGGCTTGATGGGAAGGGGGAGCCGTTGGGATCTATCCTATTACAACCCAGGCATTTCATGCCAACTCAACAAGAAATTAAAGATACAACTCAATCTAAAATTTAACGCTATACACGACACCCATCACATGAAATTCGGCCTAGGAAAACGTGCACAAAGGGGACTAACCCACGGCTTAAATGACTCATGGGCTTGATTTACTCCTCGTAGTACGTGCTTTCGCCTAATCCTATCGAATTAGATATTAGGTCACACACCAAAGCTTGCATTAGCATAAATCGGACCACGTTACTTTAAACAACATTCGATTTACTACGCTCTCACATGAATTGGAGTACAGCCATCTAACCAGACAAGACTAAGGTTTTGGAAGAGGTTTTTACTCGATAAAAAGTACAATAAACTGGAAAATTATAACTCGATAAACAAACTATAAATTACAAGCTACAAAACAACAATTAATAAATGACATAAAAAACGAAGAGAAAACAACAAGAGACCCGGCCAAGCACACGGCCACCCTAATTCCTAGGTTAGGTTCGTTAGTTAGCTAGGTCAATTGATTGCAAAATGGGTTAGAAAACGAGTTAGAAAACAGGTTAGAAAATGATGTTCATCGATTGAGAAGATGTCGCGCACGCAAATGTGCATTCTACACGGCCTAAAGGGTCAAATTAGGTCAATATGTCACAAGATTAACGCTTACTCATCGAGTATTAATAAAAAGGTGCTAATCACGCACACCTATGCTAGCGAGAAATCAAATGAAATGAGAGAGAGTTCATTTGGTTATAGAATTATTAATCGATCTTATATGCTACGTCGAAGCACCCTAATCTGTCTAATTATGTTATTAAATCGATCTAAAGTCCTCGAATTGAATTATAAGTTAACAATCATAGGTCGAGTTAACATGAAAACGGTCATGAGGTTGGTCGAATTGAGTAAAACGAAAGAGAGGCCAAACGCGTGAAACAATGTCATTGTTATTTTTATTAATGACCACCCTTGAACACGAGGATACGTAAACGAGTAAGGACAATCGCCACTCGTGAGTAAGACCTTTTAAACTCGAGTCAATGTGGGTGTTCATGGTGGTACTTTAACTCATACTAGGACTAAACTAGTTTCGATGTTAATATGTTAGACGATAAATAATAATAAACAAAATAAATGATAAAAAAGAACAAATAAAAAACGAAATAAAAAGGGAAAGAAGGAGGATTTAATGAACCCTCAACCGACATGTATAGTTGAAACCGTCTTAGGTCGTAATCGATCATAGATTTTATCTCGAGGGGTCGTTGTCGACAAAGATTGAAACAATGAACACGTTTTTTGTAAATATGTACCGTGATTTTCAAACTGCAATTTCTCTCTCGTTTCTCAAAGAAAATTCATTTCGAAAGATGTTTTGAAAACAAGATAGAACGTATATTAAATATTTTTAAGTGAGTAGGATTCATTTGAAGGAATTGGGAATAAAAAATGAGGGAGAAAGGAACTGGTCTGGACAGGAGTTAACGCGAAAACAGAGTGTTTGCACACTCTATTTTTCGTGTTGATTCGAGGGCTTCTTAGGATTGTTTTATGGAGGTTGATGCTTGTTAATGGTATTAGGATGTGTATAAAATTTAGAAGATCAAACGGATTCCAGGTAGAAGGTATTTATAGGGAGATATGAAGGGTAGAAGTAGGACAACAAGCAGTTGGGCCTCTTTCGCATAGCTGCTGTACGGCGGCTATTTCTAGGGTTTAGGTTGCATTTTCTAGGTGTTCAAGGCATGGTAATGCAGGTAGGATAGCCGGGTATTGTTTATGGTTAATGGGTCATGGGATTAAGCAAGTTTGGAGTGGGTTTGAGGGTTGGAAAGTCGGGTTTGGGGCTGCTGGAAAACAGGGCAACGGGAATGGGGATATGGGCTGTTTTGTCGAGCTTGTGAGGGTATTTGGACGTGGCTTTGGGTGGGTGTATGGCTTGGATTGAGAGCTTGATATGTGGGCTAAGTGGGGTGCATGGGGTGGGCTTGATGGGAGTCGAAATTTGTGGTGTTTGGGACTGGTTTAAGACGGCTAAGGACAGGTGTCGAGGTTGGTGTTGGGTTGAGCTTGGACGAAATTTTAGATGGGTTTTTTGGAAGGGGTTTTTGGTTGGTTTAAGGGGAATCGAACAAGGGTGGAAGGGGTAGAACATGGGTCAAAAATTACATCGAAATTCGAGTCCAATTCGAGTGAGAAACGAGCATGAAATCGTGTGTAAAACCGCCTTAAAATCGAGTTTTTTTTAAATACGATTTAAAACGCTTTTCATCATAAATTCATTTTCAAATCAAACTTATTTTATTTTCAATAAAATAAATTCATAAAACAAATTCCAATTAAATCAATAAAATGTATCAAAATAGTTAATTTAAACATCATTTAAATTAAATAAACGAATTAAAACGTTTAAATTAAATATCATCAATAACATGCTTCATCGACGACGTCCACTCTATATCATAAAACAAACTCCAAATAATGACAATGACAACCAAATAATATATGTGTCCTATCATCATCGGGTGTTTGTCGGGTTTTCTGTAAATTCCAATATCGACGGATACGGCTATCTACACATATGGTGTAGCACTTGCTACACCAAAGCCTAGAAAATTTACGAGAACAAGAATATTTACTACACCGATAAATGAAAGGGTTTGTGTCTTTTTGACGGTGTAAATGTACATTTCTATCGAAAAAGCTACGGTAACACTCAGTGTATAGAATCTTCTATACACTACGAGTAATATAATGACAGGTGTCAATTGTGGGTCATGAAATAGAATTTTTTTAAGATTGGTTTTATGACATTTGGAATTATATTTAAAATTGAATATTTATCAATATCTTCCAAAATATACTAGTTCTTTCCTTTAACGTAATAATTTCCTTTTTTTTTTTTCGTTTTATTCTTCAACACTACTTTTTTTTTTTTCACTGACACCATTCAATTCCACCAACTCAAACAACCACAATGATTCTCTGTCAGCACCACGAGCTTTCCGTCATGTTAGGTTCATATACCCTTATTAGACTTTTCTAATGGTGATCTAAATAACTTGTTGATTTAGAACTAGTGGATCTAGTTGCATGCATAACAAAATAAAAGAGATGAAGAAGAAAACAATTTTCCTTACATTGTTAAATGGTTCGAAATGGGCATAAGTAAGGTCTCCTACCTTCACTTGTTCTTGAGCTTAATATGTTAGGATGATTTCCAAAATCATCAAATTCCAAGTGTAGGAACACTCCAATCGGTTGCACCCAAGACATTACCATAACACTAATTCATATACAAACTAGGTATTATGAATTAGTAACCTTAAATTTGGATCTAATATTATTTTCATTACTACTATAGTATTTTTAGAGGCTTTATTAGATCTAGAACAAAAATTGTCCATAAAACAATATTATGAGAGAAGATAAGAGAGAGAGCATAAGAGTTTTTCTACAATTGAAAAATGAGAACCAATCTCAAGTAATGGGGAAGAGGGGTGCCGGTTTTGGCCTCTTGGAAAGGCAAGCCTACTCTTGCTTTTTGTCTTATCAAAACAATAGGCTAGTGTTTAGGTTTGTAAGAGTGATGATTATGTTTATCCCATAAAATAATCAACTTCACAAAGCCCTAACACACTACCCATAACACCGGTCCACCCATCATAAAATGGACTCTATTTTATTTTTGTAATTTGTGATTTGTAATATGTAGTGACATGTAACATGTAACATGTCATTAGGCATAATAATGCATATTTAACAAATTAAATATCATTATATATTAAACAAAATTACATTTAACAAATTAACAAGTAATTCACAATTACATGTATATGAAATAGGTCACATTAGGTCTAGTTAATATAATTTACAATATTTTGTAATTATAACTAACTAATTACTCTTATCACAAATGTTTCATGAACATTAACCAATTTTAGTAATATAACATATTATTTACTAAAATAAATCTTATTTAATCCTGTTACAATAAGATATAAAATTCTCACTTATAAATAAATTTGTTCAATTTAAGGATTTAATTAATCCATATCAATATACGATTAATTAACTTTACAGTTTGGGAATCGCCCTATAGGTGTGACCTTCATGGATCAATTGATCACCACCGTCAAACGACAGTAATGTCAAACTCTAGTTAGCCAATCATTAACGATTAATGTTGATTAGTTGACTATATAATGAATCATCCCTTACGTATTCTTATTATGAGATTTAATTATGATGTATAATCATGCCATCCCACTATTATTGAGGACACTTACTCCAACAATCTCCCACTTGTCTAAGACAAGTATGCGTCACCAATTCTCTTGTCCTATTACTATCTCCCACTCAATGCAAGGTGTCTTGCAGGTCGTACTTGCAATTTGATCATATCTTGAATGGTTTCCTCGATCTGGAGAGTAACAGTTAGACCGGAATTATCTACTGTAGATGCCTTCCGAGCATGGCCACGCATTTCCAGTTCACTACTCCTCGAGTGGCCCTGAGATTTTAGATAACCCTGACAAGGGGGTGGACCATTCTATCGCACTATTCCCTTCTTACACCCACAGTTCATCATGACCCAAAAGATGCACACTCGCCCCTTTTGACAGAATGGCTTGAGGCAAAAATCAAAGTCAATCAGAAACTGTGCCGACTTGGGCGAATAGTCTTTAGTCAAAGAATTGACTCATAAGAATACTATAGTAGCTCTTGCCACGACCAGGCTGTATATGAATTACCAGAACTCTATAAGCGGTCACTGCCCGATAGAGTGTCTTATACAGTCTGCCTAAGTGATCGACTAGTCATCTCTTATGGCTCTATAGCACTTGAACTTGCCATCAATTGCATCACACTCTAGTAACTTCGTGACATCACCTCATATAAGCAACTAGGAGCCAATACTATGTTAATCCAGTTCACTTTAATAGGGTTCAACGTTGTCCTTACAACCTATTTGGATATAACAAATTAATAAAAGAGTTTTTAATAAAACTCAAACGATGAATGCATTATCACATATGTAAAATTGATACCATATCAATCACTACATAATCTATAATCCATACTTAATATTATATATAACTATACATCTCAACTCAATTGAAATGGCATGACTTATCATGCTTAGCTTGTGAAAAAGCCTTGGTTAGCAAGTTTTAGCAATATTTTGCACTTTCTCTAACCTTACTATATACTATTTGCCTTTCTTCTGAATAATCTTGTATTATAAGAACTTCTTTGAGTACGTGTCTAGATCCAATCTAGGCATAGGCTCTCTTGCCTTTAAATAAGTCCCATTGTCCTCACACAGTGTGTAGGGATAGGACCTTCGGTTATTGGAACGAACTACCATAGTTCCTCCAATTCATAAAACAGAATCCTAATATCATCCCTTCCTTCTTGCATATCTCATTATTGCAAGTGTACTCAATTTCCGTTGTGTACATCTCATTGTTCAACTGCCTAGGATGTTTCTAGTAGATATCCTCCTTAAATAATATAGCCAAGATGGTTCTCTAACCAACTTTATGTGTTTAGAATATCGTTTTTGTGTAACTCCTTGCACATAAATCCATCTCAATTCTAAATTCTTAGCATCATATCTTTAGTACTTCCTGAGTACTAACTAATGAACTATGTGACTATATAGAGATTTCTCTCAAAGATTCAATTTGTAACTTTTCGTCATACTCCAAGTATACGAGGTTTAAGAATGGTGATACATCTTAGCGTAATGAATTAATCCCGCAGCGGAAGCATGTGGATTCAATTTCTACATGTTCAATACTTTTGAACTTGTCAAGATTCGTATTAACATAAGAATATCCATTCAACGCTAATATCCTCTTAGAACTATCTCTATAGGTCTGGATACCTTAGAGATGTATTATTCTTCTCTTAAGTCTTCCATCATTCAAAATGATTAATATGTCCCTTACACATAAGACTAGTAACACCATATAACTCCCACTAAACTCCATGTATAAACAGAACTACTCGACAATTCGAGTAAAGTTTATCACATGATCAAAACATACAATTCAACTCCTTGATTTTTACTTCAAAATTTCTTTTAAGTTTGCATCCTACCTTAGGATAGTTGCGATTATCAAAACTCATGCAAGATGATTTTGAAATCCAACTTTCAAATCATATCCGATTTCAATAAAGCGTTGTTGTTGCGTGCAAAACCCTTTGCGACTAATCAACCAAGCTAAGTAAACATCTTCATGTTTATGTTCATTTCGGACTTTTGCAGAGTTGAAACTAGGTAAAGCATCTTAATAAGTTACAGGCTTGTTACTTTCAAAAAATAACATGACTTCTGTCCACTTTAGATTTCGAAGAAATAATTACTGATGATTTTGACCAAGAAGGAACATCTTCCTATGTCTTATCCTCAGTTAGTGTCTCTTGAACATTTTCTCCCACTCTGTCTTTAAGAAATACTCCTCATTTCTTTAATAGACAGCATCACGAGTCACAAACCCTTTGTTCCGTGATCATGTAGGAAGAGAGAGCACATGTTTAATATCGAAACAAGCTACAATTTAGGTACCATGCCTAACCATATCTCATATGAAAAGTAGATGATTACTTTAACCATGTTTTGTTTTAGTGGAAAATTTAAATGCCAAACAAATTTTATAACAGAAACTACCTCCAACTTTATAGTAAAGATTTATTCATATCGTACAGGATTCTTTGTAACTTTCTAATAAACCTTATCTTGATAGGGTGTGATTATGAAAGTGATCTTGTGATACCATATCACTCTCTATTTGGTGTAAAATAAAGTCACTATTTCATGGTTCTCATCCTAAACAAAGTACTAATACTCTGGTTTTTATACTTCATAAGAAGAATTCATTGAATTTATTCAAAAAATTTCTCTTCTTACCTCATTAAGTGGATACCAAGTATCTACCTAGTTCGTCGGTAAAAGAGAAGAAGTAATAATGACCATCTCAGATTGAAAATATATTCGACCGTACACATCAAAGTGTAAATAGGGTGAATATATTGCTCAATTCATAATCCTTTTCCGGAAAAGTCATGAATTAACTTGCTTTGAATACAAGATTTGCATACACCAAAAGATCCCCAATCAAATGGTTTAGGAGACTAGTTAAAACTAGTTTCTAAATGCGATTTTCAATCGAGAATTGAGAAATGATTGGGGTCACCAACTTCAGTCTTGTAAATATGACATTTATTTCTAGTTTGAATATAATTACCATGATTTGTATGGTCTCACCATAAACTTAATCATGGTATGTAAGGGTACAATGCTTGTTTTAATTGCATAAAAGTGAAACCCCTTTGTTTTTATGCAAAACTTGAATTATATTCTTATTTAGAGTTAGTGTACATCATAACAATTATTGAGGTACATTTCTAAATACAAAACTAAAATGAGTACACTATAACATTTATATGTCCATGGATGAAAGGGCAACTACCCTAATTACGTTCATGTAAATTTCTAAATTAATTATTGCTAGTCGTCATACCATTATTCAATGTTAGGATTCTAAGGATTTACAAAACCCTCGGATAGTGTTATGAACACATCCTCCTCTAAATACCCATTTAGAAAGGTGGTTTTGACATCCTTTTGCCATATTTTGTAATCATGAAATGTGACAATTTTTAACTTGATTCAAAGATTTGTATCAAATACTCATGACGTGATAATTCGCATGAATGCAATGTCAATGTCATAGATATTCAGAAGGAATATGTTGGAGTCACACGACCAATTTCCTAGATCTTTACTTATTTGGAGTTTGTCTCAATTTTAGTGTCTAACACCTTCTCTTTTGAGCCTAGTTCTATCCTTAACAATTAAGATAGGTACTTACTCCTTATTGCTCCCACTCACTTCAAGAATTTCTACTTGATGGAGACTTATCTTCATATATATTCCTAGTTAATCCTTCACAAAGATGAACTCTATTGTGGATTTGTTAGAAATCCATTTACCAATTTAACATTGTCATATTCTTAACAACTTAAGTGCTTGATAACAAGTGTTTAGGTTGAGCAATAAGACTTTTGAACCATGGAGGCATAGAAGATATAATCAAAACATATTTTAACTAATCATTATCCCTAGTCATATTTCTTCACCAGAAATCATACATAGGTATGTTAGGAATTTAAGATGCTAATCTTATATGACATAGGACAACTCCTATGGAATTCTATGGAATAGAACGATTCCTATGGAGCTAGTCCATAATCTATGATACGGTTCATTTTAGAAAGAGATTCTTTGTCGTTAGCAATAGTGGTATAGCGGAGACTCGTGTTACAATCGAATGATATCGCATGTGAGTAGGAGTAATGAAATAGAACAACATTAAAAAATAACGAAAAGTGGGAAAATACAACATTCATCGTTATAATACTTGTAAATATTAATACAAGTATAGCATTTATATAGTAACCTCTACCCAACTATAATAAATGATTTCGAGATCTAAAATTCATATTAACTTGGATGTGAGCCTACGGACCCTCTACATCTTTACTAATATAACTTGGTGGGTTAATCCTCTTAACCGATTCTACAATTAGAACTCTCGGTCGATGATTTTACATTAAGTTCCTCATTAGCCCGAACCTATTGTGGCTACGGTCGCAAAATACCTTCGTTGAGATCAACCAAACTTTCGAAATATAATAACTACTTATTACATCACTTAACCAACGTCAATAGAAGCACCCCAAAAAATCGTATTGTACCCCTTATGAAATTGAGATTCATGGGCTCCTACTATTTGGTAAGGCTAAGTCTCAATCTTTTAAAAGTAAAGGTCTTGTCAATTTATTATCTATCAATTTTAAGTGAGCTAAAAATTGAATTATCGATAATTATAATTGACACGGTCGAAGACTCGATATGATATGTGAAGCAAAACGAGCCACATCTAGTCCCCATGAATCCGGTTTTGGACCATCACACAATTTAAGGTCCAAAACAAAACCTGTCTAAGAACATGTGGGACTTTTTGGCCTACGATCCTCCTATGAAGAGCTTGGAGCACTTTTGCCTCGGATTTTTTGTCTTAAGGGGATTTGACTCATGTTCAAACAAGGGAAGTAAAACCGGGTGGACCAAGGCTACACGGTTTGCAATGTCAAGTATAAGGGTCCCTTTCAAGCTTCCCAATTTGTCCAAGATAACTTCTTGCCTTCTCCTTACATGCTCTATCTCTTTTACACTCTTTTGGCCGGTCCATGTGAAGCTTCCAAGCTTGATTAATAAGCATTGTCCTATTAGTTTACCTTCTTGTTTTTTCTATTTGATTTTTAACTTGTGTAAGGCCTTGGGGCTACTTTTGTACTGGTTTTTCTAGGGTCTTTTGGAACGTTAGATGCTAGGCTAGATGAATGGTGAGGGTTGCTTAGCTTGGTCTATAAAAGCAAGGCTTTCCCTCATGTAAAAGTCAGATTTGATGAATGTTAAACACAAGTTAGAAACTTTGCTTTCTACTAATCTTCTTTGCTTAGTGCTAGAAAACCCTCTATTGCTTAGTGCTTAGAGTTGAGTGATCCATTACTTAGTGCCTGGATTTCTCTTAGGCTTAATCTAGTGGCTTAGTGCTTAGATTAAGTCATATCCCAAGTCACTTAATTCTAATCATTACTTGCAATCTCAATTCCATCGTGTCCATTCGTGGTTTCATACAGTCCAACCGTGTGTTCAAAAACGAGTCCCAAAGTTTCTGTTCAACTTTGAGTCATTTTAATCATAATTAAACAAACCGTTCCACTATCCAAATCGAGTCTAATTTGTCCAAAAACCGAGTTTTGAGCGTTTTACTTCAAATTCGTTATCAGAGCAAGGTTTAACACAATTCCATTGTTGTGTTAGTCTTGGGAAGAAACCTTTCTAGTGAGTTCATACTACCCTAACCACATCCAAAAACACAAAAACAACCACGAGTGAGGAAAGACCACTCGGTATTGGGAACCAAGTGACCAAACTCTCGGAGAAATGTGACCGTGTGTTGGATACTCTCAATGCCATCATGGTCAACATTCCAACACCAACAAAGGAAGGAAGACCACTCCATGGTAGGGGAAGGGAGCAAGCTCATGGAATGCAAGAGCCATACTCGGATTCAAGAGTCCTCAACAAAAACATAAAGGTACAAGATTCTAACCTTCATGATAGGTTAAATTCGAATGTGGGTATTAACTTAGTAACATGGAGGGTGATGCACACACAACCCCAACCCTTAAAAATGGACCAAAGATAACAAATATTTCAGTCTAGGTGCACCATAAAGGGGAAGGTTTGTAATTTAATAATTGATAGGAGGAGTTGTACCAATGTAGCATCTAGCACCCTTGTTGAAAAGCTTTCCTTACCCACACAAGACCACCCAAGTCCTTACAAATTGAGATGGCTCAACAAAGGGGTCAAGGTGAGGGTTGATAAACAATGTTTAGTACCCTTTTCCATTGGTAAAAACTATGTGGATGAGGCCCTTTGTGATGTTCTACCCATGGATGCTTGTCATCTCTTACTTGGTAGACCTTAGGAGTTTGATAGAGATTCGGCACATCAGGGGAGGGATAACACTTACACCTTCAAATTCGGCTCAAAAAAGGTTATCCTTTCACCATTACCACCACCTATCAAACCAACAACACCACCTTCCATGGTTGAACCGTCAAGAGAGGTCTTGTTGGTCAATGAGGCCGAGATGTTACAAGAGTTGAAAGGGGAAGACGATATCTATGTCTTGGTGGCCAAGGACATGTTTGGGAGAAATTAAATGACCCTCCCATTAGAAATCCAAAAGCTCCTAAATGGCTATGAAGATGTGGTTCCTAGTGAGCTCCCAAGTGGCTTGCCTCCCCTTAGGGGCATTGAACATCAAATTGATTTCATCCCGGATACTACACTTCCCAACAAAGCCGCATATCGGAGTGATCCAATAGTCTCTCAAGAGTTACAACAACAAATTGGGGAACTTAGGAACAAGGGTTTTGTGAGGGAGAGCCTTAGTCTGTGTGCCATTCCGGCCTTGCTTGTGCCAAAGAAGGATGGGTCTTGGAAAATATGTACCGATAGTAGAGCCAATAACAACATCACTATCAAATATAGGTTTCCTATACCTAGACTTGATGATATTCTAGATGAACTAAGTGGAGCTCAAGTGTTCTCAAAAATAGAATTGAGGCAAGGGTACCATCAAGTGAGAATCAAAGAGGGGGATGAGTGGAAAACGGCTTTCAAGACTAAGTATGGATTATATGAATGGCTTGTGATGCCATTTGGTCTCTCTAATGCACCTAGTACGTTCATGAGGCTCAAGACCGAGGTCCTTAGGCCTTATTTGGGGAGATTTGTGGTTGTTTACTTTGATTATATCTTGGTCTATAGTTCTTCCAAGGAGGAGCACTTCAAACATTTGCAAGCATTGTTCGAAACTCTTAGACAACACAAGTTGTACGGTAAGCTCGAGAAGTGTTCATTTATGCAAAATTAAGTCCAATTCTTGGGTTACATCATCTAAAACCAAGGCATTCTTGTTGATCAAGAGAAAGTTAAGGCAATCAAAACATGGCCAACACCGAGGACTATCACGGATGTGAGAAGTTTCCACGGCCTAGCCTCTTTTTATTGAAGGTTCATCAAAGATTTTAGCACCATCATGGCTCCTATAACCGAATGTATAAAGAAGGGTGAGTTCAAATGGGGGGAGCCATCAAGAAGCTACTTTGAGAGTCACCTTTTCTCTCCTTACCTAATTTCAATAAACTATTTGAAGTTGAGTATGATGCTAGTGGGATTGGGATAGGAGTCATACTCTTGCAAGAACACAAGCCTATTGCGTACTTTAGTGAGAAATTGATGGAGCCAAGCTCAATTATTCAACATAGGATAAGGAATTCTATGCCATTGTTCGAGCCTTGACCCATTGGAGCCACTACTTGAAGTCACGGCCCTTTATCCTCCATTCGGATCACGAGGCTCTCAAGTACATCAATGGCCAACACAAACTCAATCATAGGCATGCCAAATGGGTAGAATTTCTATAATCCTTCAACTTTTCAAGCAAGTATATCGAAGGAAAAGACAATATGGTGGCGGATGCATTATCTAGGAGGTTCATTATGTTCAGTTTTATGGAGTAAATAGTCCCTGGGTTTGAACACATGAAGGAGTTATACCAAGAGGATCCGGATTTCAAAGAATAATGAGAACTACTTCAAGATGGCCAAATCAAAATCAAGAGCAAGTACTTAACTCAAAATGGCTTCTTGTTCTATGGAAAATGATTGTGTATACCAAAGGGGCCCTATAGAAGTATATTGGTAAGAAAAGTCCACTCTAATGGTCTTGCCGGTCACGTTGGCATTCAAAAGACTTATGACATGCTCCAAGAGAAATTCTATTAGCCTAAAATGCTTGGAGATGTCCAAGATGTGATCAAGAGGTGTGCTCCTTGCCAACAATCAAAAGCTTATTTCTAAACGGGTCCCTATACTCCTCTACCCATCCCAAATCAACCATGGGAGGATATTAGCACAGATTTCATTGTTGCCTTGCCAAGAACTCAAAGAGGTAATGATTCCATCATGGTGGTTGTGGACCGTTTTAGCAAAATGTCTCGCTTTATTGCTTGTCAGAAAACGGAAGATGCAACTAGTGTGGCCGAGCTCTATTTTAAGGAAGTGGTCAAACTCCATGGCATTCCCAAGTCTATTGTCTCGGATAGAGATTCTAAGTTCATGAGCCACTTTTGGAGGACCTTGTGGAAATTACTCAAGGCTAGGTTACTCTTTAGCACCTCCCACCACCCCCAAATTGATGGTCAAACCGAGATCACCAACAAAACCTTGGGGAGGATACTAAGATGCACGGTTACCAAGTCTTTGAAAGATTGGGACCTCAAGCTAGCTCAAGCCGAATTTGCATTCAACCGAGCTCTCTCCACCACCACGGGCAAGTCTCCATTCGAGGTGGTCTATGGGATCAACCCAATGATGCCCACGGATTTGGCACCCATCAAGAGGAACACTATTGATTATGATGCTAAGAAGAGGGTTGAACAAATGCTCCATATCAATGAACAAGTCAAGAAGCAAATTAAGAGGAGAAATGAGGTTCACAAAGCTAAGTCCAAGGGTTCTATGAGGTCTAAAAATATCGAGCCCGGAGATCTTGTATGGTTACATCTAAGAAAAGAAAGATTTCCCGACAAGAGAAAGAACAAACTCATGCTAAGAGACGATGGTCCATTTGAAATACTTGAGAAAATTTGTCCTAATGCCTACAAGCTCAAGCTTCCCGGAGATTATGGGGTTCATGGTACATTTAACATTGGGAATTTAAGTCCTTATTATGAAGAGCTTAGTGATGATAATGTCGAGGATTTGAGGACAAATACTTTTCAAGAAGGAGAGATTGAAGCAAAACGAGCCACATCTAGTCCCCTTGAATCCGGTTTCAGACCATCACACAATTTAAGGTCCAAAACAAAATCCGTCTACGAACATGTGGGACTTTTTGGCCTACGATCCTCCTATGAAGAGTTTGGATTACTTTTGCCTAGGATTTTTTGTCTTAAGGGGATTTGACTCATGTTCAAACAGGGAAGTAAAACCGGGTGGACCAAGGCTACACGGTTAGCAATGTCAAGTACAAGGGTCGCTTTCAAGCTTCCCAATTTGTCCAAGACAACTTCTTGCCTTCTCCTTACATGCTCTAGCTCTTTTAAACTCTTTTGGCCGGTGCATGTGAAGCTTCCAAGCTTGATTAATAAGCATTGACCTATTAGTTTACCTTCTTGTTTTTTCTATTTGATTTTTAACTTGTGTAAGAACTTTGTGTAAGGCCTTGGGGCCACTTTTGTACCGGTTTTTCTAGGGTGTTTTGGACCGTTAGATGCTAGGCTAGATGAATGGTGAGGATTGCTTAGATTGGTCTATAAAAGCAAGGCTTTCCCTCATGTAAAATTCAGATTTGATGAATGTTAAACACAAGTTAGAAGCTTTGCTTTCTTCTAATCTTCTTTGCTTAGTGCTAGAAAACCCATTATTGCTTAGTGCTTAGAGTTGAGTGATCCATTGATTCGTGCTTGGATTTCTCTTAGGCTATATCTAGTGGCTTAGTGCTTAGATTAAGTCATATCCCAGTCACTTTATTCTAATCATTACTTGCAATCTTAATTCCATCGTGTCCATTCGTGGTTTCAAACAGTCCAACCGTGTGTTCAAAAACGAGTCCCAAAGTTTCTGTTCAAATTTGAGTCATTTTAATCATAACTAAACAGTCCGTTCCACTGTCCAAATCGAGTCTAATTTGTCCAAAAACCGAGTGTTGAGCGTTTTACTTCAATATGCATGTGTTGTAATGGCGATTTGGCAATGCATGCAACATATTTAAAGAAATGCAAAGCAAATAATAATTTCCTAGTATAGCCTTCCTAAAACAGAAAATCAAATAATCTATTACATATTCGGAAACCAACTTTTTTGGGAGGTGTGCCACTTGAAGATTCAAGGGACCAAAGTAGTTGGTTTCCGAATATGTAATAGATTATTTGATTTTCTATTTTAGGAAGGTCATACTAGGAATTTATTATTATTGCTTTGCATTTATTTTAATATGTTGCATGCATTGCCAAATCACCATAACAACACATGCATTTCATATTGAGTCATCGACCGTGTCAATTATAATTATCGTAGTTCACCGCTTTAGTTCACTTAAAAAGTGATAGATAAGAAATTGACAAGACCTCTCACTAAATAATAATTGAGAATTAGCCTTACCAAATAGTAGAAACCATGAGTCCCAATTTCATTAGGAAGTAGGCTCGGCTCACCGGGGTGCTAAACTTGTTACGTTGGGTAAGTGGGTAATAAAAGGTTATTACATCGAAATTTTGATTGAGCTCAATGGAAGTATTCGTGACCGTAGTCGCATGTGTTCCGGGCTAAAGATAAATATTAAAGTAATTTTTATCGGCCGAGAGTTCTAGAAGTAGAATCGATTAAAGAGTTAATCCACCGAATTATATTGATAAGGGATGAATCGGCTCACCGTGCCCGAGTTAATATGAATTTGGATCTCAGGATCATTTATAATAGTTGGGTAGAGGTCACTATATAAATGCTTAAACTTGTTTAAAATGTTTACAAGTATTATTAAAACGATAGATGTTTATTTATTCCTTCACTTCCTATTTTGCAGTCAAAATCATTTTCTCAATTGCAGTGGCAACTCCAATCACATCCGCAACCACTAGCTCAAACACTCTCACCAATGTTTCATGGCTCCGATCCTTCATGGATCGTTGTAAGTTAGAAAAGAATGGGTCCAATTTCGCCGATTGGGACGCTCAACTTCGCTTGGCCGCGGAGGGTGACGACAAGCTTCATTACCTTACTGAGGCCTCTCCCGCCGAACCTAATGATAGGTCTACCACCGCCGCTAGGCAAGCCTATGAGGTTTACCAAAAGGAGGCGGCCGAGATCAAAAATGTGTTGATCTTCTCAATGGAGGCCGAACTCCAAAGGAGTGCTATAAAGATTAGCACCACCTATGAGATCTATACGAAGCTTGTGACCATGTTTTCACGAGCTCCAAGGATCATTCAATATGAAGTGGCATCCGCATTCTTTGATCTCAACATTAAGGAGGGCCAAAAAATTGACCCTCATGTGCTCAAGTTGATGGAGTATGTTGAGACTCTAAAATTGCATAAGGTAGATATTCCCAAGGAACTCGTCATTGATCGAATCCTTCATTCCTTAAACAAGGTTAAGGCATATGTTCAATTCAGGGTGAATTTTAATATGCAAAACTTGAAAGTTTCCCTTGATGAGTTGCACAAAATGCTTGTGCAAGCCGAAAGGGACATGGGGCTAAGTGTTAGCACCACTAAGGATGTGCTCAATATTAATTCTAAGAGCAAAGGGAATTTCAAGAAAATTGGCAATAAGGGAAAGAAGAAAACTCCCTACAAGAACAAAGGAAAGGCTTGTGAAGCTAGCTCCTCCAAGCCGAAGAACAGTGCTCCGTCCGGGGACAAATGCCACTATAGTAGTGGTGTTGGGCATTGGAAGAGAAATTGTTCAAAATATCTTGGCGATATCAAAGCTGGAAAGGTTATTCCAGTAGGTATATAACTATCCCTATCTTTTATGTTTCGATCTCAACTTTGGTATTTGATACAAGTTGTGATGATTACTCTTTTTATTGTAATTAGGGTATCCTAGCAAGGACAAGGGCAAAGAAAAGCAAGCCTAGAAGATCTTGAGGGAAGCTAGATGTAGCCGCCCATGGTTCTAGATCTATGCTTGGCTTTATATTACTTTGTCTTAATTTTCATGTTATATTTTGAGATTTTAGAACTATTTTGATTTTCTCGTTCGACTTGGAAATTTGTTTTATCCTTTAAACAATGGTTGTATTTTGGATATTGGTGACTCGGTTTGCAACCCAAGTCACTTACCTTATCGTATCGTTTGTTCTAAAATTTATGATACACTACTTGCATCGAGAAACATAAGATTATCAACTTAAATTGATCAAATTGACAATTATAATGATTAGATCATTATATGTCCATAAGCTATGAATTCGATTCTCTTTATGCCATTGTTACTAAAAGAAACAACTTACTTATGTAAGATCAATTATAAAGTTATGTTGAGCTATTGAACTCACATATTAGGGAATTTGCGATACAAAACGGACACATTATTCTAAACGGATGGTCAACCTGGAAATACTTGAAATAGAGAGTCTATTTAACAAATGACATGGATCAGACTCGCATATTACATGAATCAAACTGCCATAATAGAGCTGGTCTTTTATGAGCTAATGCGTCAGTCTAAAGAAACTTCTAATACTCCACCATATGTATGTTTGTGACTCACAAAGCTTTCTCTCAAGAAGATAGATGTATTTCTGAGAGATAGAGTGGTAGTAGATTAGATCGTCACAAACATGTCTTATAGTTAATGTGTTACTTTTTGAAAGTAATGGAACTATAATCTATAAAGATAGAGTGGGAGTATAGTTTAGTGGGAGTATAGCACACATGTCTTATTGTTAAAATGTTGCTTTGCGAAAGCAAGGGTATTATGACCTTGTCCCAAATCTACCTTGTTACAAACAAGCCATAGCATTACAATCCAAAAATTGTTACTCAAGTTAAGAGTAGATTTACTTTAAGGCGAGGGTCTCCTTAAAAGTAAATAGATCTTTAGAGTACCTATGTGCATAGATTGACATGAAGATGTTAATCAAGATAAATAATGTTAGGAATTGCCACATTTCATTTTGATGAAGAATGGCAAATGATATTAAAAAAATTCGCTTTTCTAAAATGGGAATTTAGAGAAGGATGTGTTTGGAACACAAAACCTTAGATAAAGATCTAAGAATCCTAACGTATTATGCGTAGCTTTCTTAAGTGATCCTAGAACGGTCTTAAGCAAGAATCAAAGGATTATGTTTTTCGTTCATATGATAATTGATAATGGTTTCATTCACATGATTGAAGAATCATGATCATACATGAAGTTAAGTGGGAGCTAGAATTATTTTTTCCATGTCTTATATGTTGATAACATATTACTTATTGAGAATAGTGTACCAATGCTCTCTTCTGTGAAAGAGTGATTGGGAGACTTGGAAAAGGTGCGAAGTATTCTAGATTTTGAATCTATGTGAGAGAATATTGGCATAGAATTGAGAGTCTTAGGATGATAAGATATTTCATATCTGTTTAACATCAGCAAGGTTGAATAGGTTATTCATGTTGATGAAAGTGGAATTACTATGATGTAGTCATAGTCGTTCACTGAACCTATTAAGTTGTCGATCACATGAAATCCCTTTCTAAATGTTTCCGCTATTGGAACGATCATGTATGCCAACAGACACACATGCCATGATGTAACATATGCTTGGAGCATAATAAGTCAATAACAAGTTAATTCATAAGATGGTCTTGTGAAAGCCTTAAAGAAAATCCTTTGAGATTCTTGAGAAGAATTAAGGATTCGTTCATATGTTTGGATGATAAACAAAGTTATGTGTTGAAGGGTTGCACAAACTTTAGTTTCCAAACCGAAAAGGATTTGTCGAAATCCTAGGCTGATTTTATTGACTTAAGAGTAAGAGACTAGAAAAGTGTTTTAGTTTCGTACATTGCAAATTCTACAAAAGGAATCTAAGTAAATTGTGATAAAATGGTCAATGTAGGGAATGAGAGTAGATTCCTCTACCAATGACTTTATCACAAGTTATGTGATAACAGTGGGAGCATCTTTCAAGTTAAAGAGCCCAAGTTTAGTAAGAAGACTAGACATATACTTAGAGATAAATTCAAGTTATTAGAAATAACATTGAATAGAAGGAAATAGCAATTCATAAAGTTGGAATGTTCGGATATATTGTATATCCACTTGCCAAGTTTTTTATTGCATTTTAACTAGTGTAAAAGGTACACGATTATGAGATATGAAGTAGTAATAGTGTATTGACTATTCATATGTGATAATCGCATTTATCGTTTGAGTTTTATTAAACTCGCCCATTACCTTATTATATCCAAATGGGTTGTTGAGACATGTTGAGCCCCATTAAAGTGAACTGGATTGACATAGTATACGCCCCTGGTTACTTGAAGGAGGTGATGTCTCGAAGTAACTAGAGTGTGATGCGATTGATGGCAAGTTCAAGTGCCATAGAGTCATATGGGATGACTAGTTGATCACATAGGCAGACTGTATGGGTCACTCTGTCGGGCAGTGACCGCTTATAGAGTTCTGGTAATTCATAAAGCCTAGTTGTGGCAAGAGCTGCTATAGTATTCTTATGAGTCAATTCTTTTGACTAGAGACTATTCGCCCAAGTTGGCACAAATTTTCCGATTGGCTTAGATTTATGCTCTACGACTGTCATAACTGAGGTCACATGAGTATATTTTGGGTTATGATGAACTGTGGCTAAACAAAGGGAATAGTGCGATAGGAACTGTCCACCCCTTTGTCAGGGTTTTTTGAAATTTCAAGGCCATTCGAGGAGTAGTGAACTGGAAATGCGTGGCCACGCTCGGAAAGTATCTATGGTAGATAATTCCGGTCAAACAGTTACACTCCATATCGAGAAAACAACTCAAGATATGATCAAGTGCAAGTACGACCTGCGAGACACCTTGCATTCAGTGGGAGATTGTAATAGGACAAGAGAATTGGTGACGCACACTTGTCTCGGACAAGTGGGAGATTGTTGGAATGTGTCCTCAACAATAGTGCGATCGCATGTTTAAATCTCATATTAAGAATACGTAAGGGATGATTCAATTATAAAGTCAACTGATCAACATTTATTAGTAATGATCAGCTAACTAGAGTTAGACATTACTGTCGTTTGACGGTGATGATCAGTTGATCCCTTAAGGTCACACCTAAAGGACAATTCCCTTAATAGACAAATTGATTAATTGTATGACGATACAAGTTAATCAATCCCTTAAAATTGAACAATTCACTTATGAGAGAGAATACAAATATCTTATTGTAATGGGATTAAATACGATTTATTTTAGTAATTGAAATATTTTATTACTAAAATTGATTATTGTTTGTGAAACAACTGAGATAAGAATGAATGGTTAATTATAATTACAATATATTGTGAATTATAATTATATGACCCATTTTATTTATGTGATCAAGTATCACTAGTCAATTTGTTATATGTAATTTAATTAATTTATAAAATGATATTTATTTGATAAATATGCATTAAATTAATTAATAACATGTAACATACAACATGTGACATATTGTGTGACAAATGACAAATTGACAAAATAAAGTGGTAGTCCATTTTAAGTGAAGTGGACCGAAATGGAGGAAGTTGTGATGCATTGTGGTTGATTTATTTTATGATATAAAATAGGTGTAATCATACCTATTGCATTATAGCCTTACATACCTATTTCTTGTGAAGACCAAAAGCAAAAAGAAAGATGTCATTTCTTGCCCTATTTGCCTTGCTCCCACCGTTTTCCTCCTCTTATTATAAGAGAATTGTTCTCTTATTTTGACTAACATTCATTCATCATCTTTGCATGCAAAACTTCTCTTCCTTCTCTCACAACTCTCTAAAATAGTGTTAGAAAATTAAAAGGTTGTCCATAATAAATTCTAATCACAATATAAGATTAATAGTGTAGTAATAAGTATATTATTGGAATTAATTTTAAGGGTACTACTATATTAATCTAGTTAATTAATATACTAGTTTAAGGGATTAGTTTTGGGTGCAATCAAAGAAGAATCTCTACATTGGGATTTTGGAGGATTATCCAACATATTATAGCTCAAGAACAATTAAGGAAGGTGACCTTACTTGTGCCCTTGTTTTCGAGCCACTTAACAATGTAAGGGACATTGTTTTTCCTTATTAATCTTTTATTTTGTTATGCATGTACTAGATCTAAAGAACACATATAAAGAAGTTAATTAGTTCACTATTAGAAGAGTCTAATAAAAGGTATATGAACGCAACAAAATGAACAAGGACAAATGATTCACACAACGAGTTAAAGGACTAATTAATAAGGACAACTGATTTACACAACGAGTCACAATGACTAATGAACAAGTACAAATGGTTCACACAAGGAGTCAAAAGAACTAATTAACAAGGACAAAAGATTTACACGAGTCAAAGGGACTAATGAACAAGGACAAATGATTCACACAACGAGTCATAATGAATAATGAACTAGGACAAATGATTCAGACAACGAGTAACAATGACTAATGAACTAGAACAAACAATTCACACAAGGAGTCACAGTGACTAATGAACAAGGACACAAGGTTCACAAAACGAGTCACAAGGACTAATGAACAAGGACAAATGATTCACAAAACGAGTCACAAGGACTAATGAACAAGAACAAATGGTTCACAAAACGAGTCACAAGGACGAATGAACAAGAACAAATGGTTCACACAACGACTCACAAGAACTAATGAACTAGAACAAATGATTTACACAATGAGTCACAATGACTAATGAACAAGGACAAATGGTTCACACAAGGAGTCACAAGGACAAATTAACAAGGACAAATGATTTACACAACGAGTCAAAGGGACTAATGAACAAGGACAAATGATTCGAACAACGAGTCATAATGAATAATGAACTAGGACAAATGATTCACACAACGAGTCACAATGACTAATGAATTAGGACAAATGATTTACACAACGAGTCACGATGACTAATTAAAAAGGACAAATGGTTCACAACGAGTCACAAGGACTAATTAACAAGGACAAATGATTTACACAACGAGTCAAAAGGACTAATGAAGAAGGACAAATAATTCACACAACGAGTCACAAGGATTAATTAACTAGGACAAATGTTTTACACAACGAGTCAAACGGACTAATGAACAAGGACAAATAATTCACACAACGAGTCATAATCATTGTTGTCAGAATCCCGATTCGATCCTACGATTCTACGATTTCACGATCTAAAAATGCTTGACCGATCCTGGATCTTACGATTCTATCATGGTTGTAGAATCTTACGATCCTAATCATCTAAAAATTTTTAGAGGTAGAATCATAATACGATCTTACGATCTTACGATCCAACGATCCGATTTCATAGTAAAAAAAAATTAATATATATTTTTATATAATGACATCGTAAAACTCAAATTTCGGGTAAGTTGTAGAAACATGTTCATATAATAATATTAAAATCATTAATTATCAATATTTTATGGATAAATATTAATAAATAAGTATTTTGATCTTCAATGATATGTTTTTACCAAATAAAACACTATAATTGGTGAGTTTGTAGAATCTTACGATTCTACGATCCGATTCTACCGATTCGATCCTACCCTCCCCATCGATCCAAAGTAGAATCCCGATCCTGACAACATTGGTCATAATGAATAATGAACTAGGACAAATGGTTCACACAACAAGTCACAAGGACTAATGAACAAGGACAAATGATTAACACAATGAGTCACAAGGACTAACTAACAAGAACAAATGGTTCCCACAACGAGTCACAAGGATTAATGAACAAGAAGAAATGGTTCACACAATGAGTCACAAGGACTAATTAACTAGAACAAATGATTTACACAACGAGTCACAATGACTAATGAACAAGGACAAATGGTTCCCAACGAGTCACAAGGACTAATGAACAAGGACAAATGGTTCATACAAGGAGTCACAAGTACTAATTAACAAGGACAAATGATTTACACAACGAGTCATAATGAAAAATGAACTAGGACAAATGGTTCACACAACGAGCCATAAGGAATAATTAACAAGGACAAATGATTCACACAACGAGTCACAATGACTAATGGACTAGAACAAATGATTCATACAAGAAGTCACAATGACTAATGAACAAGGACAAATGATTCACACAATGAGTCACAATGACTAATGAACAAGAACAAATGGTTTACACAATGAGTCACAAGGACTAATTAATAAGGACAAATGAATTACACAACGAGTCCCAAGGAATAATGAACAAGGACAAATGATTCACACAACGAGTCACAAGGATTAATTAATAA
Source organism: Silene latifolia (assembly GCF_048544455.1). Lineage (NCBI taxonomy): Eukaryota > Viridiplantae > Streptophyta > Magnoliopsida > Caryophyllales > Caryophyllaceae > Silene > Silene latifolia. The sequence goes on along the minus strand of NC_133530.1, from coordinate 58,041,311 downwards.
GGACAAATGATTTACACAACGAGTTACAATGACTAATGAACAAGGACAAATAGTTCACACAAGGAGTCTCAAGGACTAATTAACAAGGACAAATAAGGACAAATGAATTACACAACGAGTCACAAGGAATAATGAACAAGGACAAATGATTCACACAACGAGTCACAAGGATTAACTAATAAGGACAAATGATTTACACAACGAGTCACAATGACTAATGAACAAGGACAAATAGTTCACACAAGGAGTCTCAAGGACTAATTAACAAGGACAAATGATTTACACAACGAGTCAAAGAGACTAATAAACAAGGACAAATGATTCACACAACGAGTCATAATGAATAAAGAACTAGGACAAATGATTCACACAACGAGTCACAATACCTAATGAACTAGAACAAATGATTCACACAAGGAGTCACAATGACTAATGAACAAGGACAAATGGTTCACAAAACGAGGCACAAGGACTAATGAACAAGGACAAATGTTTCACACAACGAGTCACTAGGACTAATGAAAAAGAACAAATGGTTCACACAACGAGTCACAATGACTAATGAACAAGAACAAATGTTTCAAAGAACGAGTCATAAGGACTAATGAACTAGAACAAATGATTTACCCAACGAGTCACAATGACTAATGAACAAGGACAAATGGTTTACAACGAGTCACAAGCACGAATAAACAAGGACAAATGGTTCACACAAGGAGTCACAAGGACTAATTAACAAGGACAAATGATTTACACAACGAGTCAAAGGGACTAATGGACAAGGACAAATGATTCACACAACGAGACATAATGAATAATGAACTAAGACAAATGATTCACACAACGAGTCACAATGACTAATGAACTAGAACAAATGATTTACGAAACGAGTCACAATGACTAATGAACAAGGACAAACGGTACACGAGTCACAAGAATTAATTAACTAGGACAAATGTTTTACACAACGAGTCAAAGGGACTAATGAACAAGGACAAATAATTCACACAACGAGTCATAATGAATAATGAACTAGGACAAATGGTTCACATAACGAGTCGCAAGGAATAATTAACAAGGACAAATGATTCACAAAACGTGTCACAATGACTAATGAACTAGAACAAATGATTCATAAAAGGAGTTTCAATGACTAATGAACAAGGACAAATGGTTCACACAACGAATCACAATGACTAATTAACAAGGACAAATAATTTACACAACGTGTCAAAGGGACTAATGAACAAGGAGAAATGATTCACACAACGAGTCATAATGAATAATGAACTAGGACAAATGATTCACACAACGAGTTAAAATGACTAATAAACTAGAACAAATGATTCACACAAGGAGTCACAATGACTAATGAACAAGGACAAATGGTTCACACAACAAGTCACAAGGACTAATGAACAAGGACAAATGATTAACACAACGAGTCACAAGGACTAATGAACAAGAACAAATAGTTCACACAACGAGTCACAAGGACTAATGAACAAGAATAAATGGTTAACACAACGAGTCACCAGGACTAATGAACTAGAACAAATGATTTACACAACGGGTCACAATGACTAATGAACAAGGACAAATGGTTCACAACGAGTCACAAGGACTAATGAATAAGGACAAATGGTTCACACAACGAGTCACAAGTACTAATTAACAAGGACAAATGATTTACACAACGAGTCATAATGAATAATGAACTAAGACAAATGGTTCACACAACGAGTCACAAGGAATAATTAACAAGGACAAATGATTCACACAATGAGTCACAATGACTAATGAACTAGAACAAATGATTCATACAAGGAGTCACAATGACTAATGAACAAGGACAAATGATTCACACAACGAGTCACAATGACTAATGAACAAGGACAAATGAATTACACAACGAGTCACAAGGAATAATGAACAAGCACACACGATTCACACAACGAGTCACAAGGATTAATTAACAAGGACAAACGATTCACACAACGAGTCACAAGGATTAATTTATAAGGACAAATGATTTACACAACGAGTCACAATGACTAATGAACAAGGACAAATAGTTCACACAAGGAGTCTCAAGGACTAATTAACAAGGACAAATGATTTACACAACGAGTTAAAGGGACTAATGAAGAAGGTCAAATGATTCACACAACGAGTCACAATGACTAATGAACAAGGACAAATGGTTCACACAACGAGTCACAAGGACTAATGAACAAGGACAAATTATTCACACAACGAGTCACAAGGACTAATGAACAAAAACAAATGGTTCACACAATGAGTCATAAGGACTAATGAACTAGAACAAATGATTTATCCAACGAGTAACAATGACTAATGAACAAGGACAAATGGTTTACAACGAGTCACAAGGACAAATGAACAAGGACAAATAGTTCACACAACTAGTCACAAGGACTAATTAACAAGGACAAATGATTTACACAACGAGTCAAAGGGACTAATGGACAAGGACAAATGATTCACACAACGAGAAATAATGAATAATGAACTAAGACAAATGATTCACACAAGGAGTCACAATGACTAATGAATTAGAACAAATGATTTACAAACGAGTCACAATGACTAATGAACAAGGACAAATGTTAAACGAGTTACAAGGATTAATTAACTAGGACAAATGTTTTACACAACGAGTCAAAGGGACTAATGAACAAGGACAAATAATTCACAAAACGAGTCATAATGAATAATGAACTAGGACAAATGGTTCACACAACGAGTCACAAGGAATAATTAACAAGGACAAATGATTCACAAAACGAGTCACAATGACTAATGAACTAGAACAAATGATTCATACAAGGAGTTTCAATGACTAATGAACAAGGACAAATGGATTACACAACGAATCACAGGGACTAATTAACAAGGACAAATGTTTTATACAACGAGTCAAAGGGACTAATGAACAAGGACAAATAATTCACACAACGAGTCATAATGAACATTGAACTAGGACAAATGGTTCACACAACGAGTCATAAGGAATAATTAACAAGGACAAATGATTCACACAACGAGTCACAATGACTAATGAACTAGAACAAATGATTCATACAAGGAGTTTCAATGACTAATGAACAAGGACAAATGGTTCACACAACGAATCACAAGGACTAATTAACAAGGACAAATGCTTTACACAACGAGTCACAGGTACTAATGAACAAGGACAAATAATTCACACAACGAGTCATAATGAATAATGAACTAGGTCAAATGATTCACACAACGAGTCACAATGACTAATGAACTAGAACAAATTATTCACACAAGGAGTCACAATGACTAATGAACAAGGACAAATGGTTCATACAACGAGTCACAAGGACTAATGAACAAGGACAAATGATTCACGCAACGAGTCACAAGGACTAATGAAAAAGAACAAATGGTTCACACAACGAGTCACAAGGACTAATGAATAAGAACAAATGGTTCACACAACGAGTCATAAGGACTAATGAACTAGAAAAAATGATTTACCGAACGAGTCACAATGACTAATGAACAAGGATAAATGGTTCACAACGAGTCACAAGGACAAATGAACAAGGACACCTTGTTCACACAAGGAGTCACAAGGACTAATTAACAAGGACAAATGATTTACACAATGAGTCAAAGGGACTAATGGACAAGGACAAATGATTCACACAACGAGTCATAATGAATAATGAACTAAGACAAATGATTCACACAACGAGGCACAATGACTAATGAACTAGAACAAATGATTTACAAAACGAGTCACAATGACTAATGAACAAGGACAAATGGTTCACAACGAGTCACGAGGATTAATTAACAAAGACAAATGTTTTACACAACGAGTCAAAGGGACTAATGAACAAGGACAAATAATTCACACAACGAGTCATAATGAGTAATGAACTAGGACAAATGGTTCACCCAACGAGTCACAAGGAACAACTAACAAGGACAAATGATTCACACAACGAGTCACAATGACTAATGAACTAGAACAAATGATTCATACAAGGAGTTTCAATGACTAATGAACAAGGACAAATGGATCACACAACGAATCACAAGGACTAATTAACAAGGACAAATGCTTTACACAACGAGTCACAGGTACTAATGAACAAGGACAAATAATTCACACAACGAGTCATAATGAATAATGAACTAGGTCAAATGATTCACACAACGAGTCACAATGACTAATGAACTAGAACAAATTATTCACACAAGGAGTCACAATGACTAATGAACAAGGACAAATGGTTCATACAACGAGTCACAAGGACTAATGAACAAGGACAAATGATTCACGCAACGAGTCACAAGGACTAATGAAAAAGAAAAAATGGTTCACACAACGAGTCACAAGGACTAATGAATAAGAACAAATGGTTCACACAACGAGTCATAAGGACTAATGAACTAGAAAAAATGATTTACCGAACGAGTCACAATGACTAATGAACAAGGATAAATGGTTCACAACGAGTCACAAGGACAAATGAACAAGGACACCTTGTTCACACAAGGAGTCACAAGGACTAATTAACAAGGACAAATGATTTACACAATGAGTCAAAGGGACTAATGGACAAGGACAAATGATTCACACAACGAGTCATAATGAATAATGAACTAAGACAAATGATTCACACAACGAGGCACAATGACTAATAAACTAGAACAAATGATTTACAAAACGAGTCACAATGACTAATGAACAAGGACAAATGGTTCACAACGAGTCACGAGGATTAATTAACAAAGACAAATGTTTTACACAACGAGTCAAAGGGACTAATGAACAAGGACAAATAATTCACACAACGAGTCATAATGAGTAATGAACTAGGACAAATGGTTCACCCAACAAGTCACAAGGAACAACTAACAAGGACAAATGATTCACACAACGAGTCACAATGACTAATGAACTAGAACAAATGATTCATACAAGGAGTTTCAATGACTAATGAACAAGGACAAATGGTTCACACAACGAATCAAAAGGACTAATGAACAAGGACAAATTATTCACACAACGAGTCACAAGGACTAATGAACAAAAACAAATGGTTCACTCAATGAGTCATAAGGACTAATGAGCTAGAACAAATGATTTACCCAACGAGTCACAATGACTAATGAACAAGGACAAATGGTTTACAACGAGTCACAAGGACGAATGAACAAGGACAAATGGTTCAAACAAGGAGTCACAAAGACTAATTAACAAGGACAAATGATTTACACAACGAGTCAAAGGGACTAATGGACAAGGAACAAATGATTCACACAACGAGAAATAATGAATAATGAACTAAGACAAATGATTCACCCAACGAGTCACAATGACTAATGAACTAGAACAAATGATTTACAAAACGAGTCACAATGACTAATGAACAAGGACAAATGGTAAACGAGTCACAAGGATTAATTAACTAGGACAAATGTTTTACACAACGAGTCAAAGGGACTAATGAACAAGTACAAATAATTCACACAATGAGTCATAATGAATAATGAACTAGGACAAATGGTTCACACAACGAGTCACAAGGAATAATTAACAAGGACAAATGATTCACAAAACGAGTCACAATGACTAATGTACTAGAACAAATGATTCATACAAGGAGTTTCAATGACTAATGAACAAGGACAAATGGTTCACACAACGAATCACAAGGACTAATTTACAAGGACAAATGCTTTATACAACGAGTCAAAGGGACTAATGAACAAGGACAAATAATTCACACAACGAGTCATAATGAGTAATGAACTAGGACAAATGGTTCACCCAACGAGTCACAAGGAACAATTAACAAGGACAAATGATTCACACAACGAGTCACAATGACTAATGAACTAGAACAAATGATTCATACAAGGAGTTTCAATGACTAATGAACAAGGACAAATGGTTCACACAACGAATCAAAAGGACTAATGAACAAGGACAAATTATTCACACAACGAGTCACAAGGACATATGAACAAAAACAAATGGTTCACTCAATGAGTCATAAGGACTAATGAGCTAGAACAAATGATTTACCGACCGAGTCACAATGACTAATGAACAAGGACAAATGGTTTACAACGAGTCACAAGGACGAATGAACAAGGACAAATGGTTCACACAAGGAGTCACAAAGACTAATTAACAAGGACAAATGATTTACACAACGAGTCAAAGGGATTAATGGACAAGGAACAAATGATTCACACAACGAGAAATAATGAATAATGAACTAAGACAAATGATTCACCCAACGAGTCACAATGACTAATGAACTAGAACAAATGATTTACAAAACGAGTCACAATGACTAATGAACAAGGACAAATGGTAAACGAGTCACAAGGATTAATTAACTAGGACAAATGTTTTACACAACGAGTCAAAGGGACTAATGAACATGGACAAATAATTCACACAACGAGTCATAATGAATAATGAACTAAGACAAATGGTTCACACAACGAGTCACAAGGAATAATTAACAAGGACAAATGATTCACAAAACGAGTCACAATGACTAATGTACTAGAACAAATGATTCATACAAGGAGTTTCAATGACTAATGAACAAGGACAAATGGTTCACACAACGAATCACAAGGACTAATTTACAAGGACAAATGCTTTATACAACGAGTCAAAGGGACTAATGAACAAGGACAAATAATTCACACAACGAGTCATAATGAACAATGAACTAGGACAAATGGTTCACACAACGAGTCATAAGGAATAATTAACAAGGACAAATGATTCACACAACGAGTCACAATGACTAATGAACTAGAACAAATGTTTCATACAAGAAGTTTCAATGACTAATGAACAAGGATAAATGGTTCACACAACGAATCACAAGGACTAATTAACAAGGACAAATGCTTTACACAACGAGTCAAAGGTACTAATGAACAAGGACAAATAATTCACACAACGAGTCATAATGAATAATGAACTAGGACAAATGATTCACACAACGAGTCACAATGACTAATGAACTAGAACAAATGATTCACACAAGGAGTCACAATGACTAATGAACAAGGATAAATGGTTCACAACGAGTCACAAGGACAAATGAACAAGGACACCTTGTTCACACAAGGAGTCACAAGGACTAATTAACAAGGACAAATGATTTACACAACGAGTCAAATGGACTAATGGACAAGGACAAATGATTCACACAACGAGTCATAATGAATAATGAACTAAGACAAATGATTCACACAACGAGGCACAATGACTAATGAACTAGAACAAATGATTTACAAAACGAGTCACAATGACTAATGAACAAGGACAAATGGTTCACAACGAGTCACGAGGATTAATTAACAAGGACAAATATTTTACACAACGAGTCAAAGGGACTAATGAACAAGGACAAATAATTCACACAACGAATCATAATGAGTAATGAACTAGGACAAATGGTTCACCCAACGAGTCACAAGGAACAATTAACAAGGACAAATGATTCACACAACGAGTCACAATGACTAATGAACTAGAACAAATGATTCATACAAGGAGTTTCAATGACTAATGAACAAGGACAAATGGTTCACACAACGAATCAAAAGGACTAATGAACAAGGACAAATTATTCACACAACGAGTCACAAGGACTAATGAACAAAAACAAATGGTTCACTCAATGAGTCATAAGGACTAATGAGCTAGAACAAATGATTTACCCAACGAGTCACAATGACTAATGAACAAGGACAAATGGTTTACAACGAGTCACAAGGACGAATGAACAAGGACAAATGGTTCACACAAGGAGTCACAAAGACTAATTAACAAGGACAAATGATTTACACAACGAGTCAAAGGGACTAATGGACAAGGAACAAATGATTCACACAACGAGAAATAATGAATAATGAACTAAGACAAATGATTCACCCAACGAGTCACAATGACTAATGAACTAGAACAAATGATTTACAAAACGAGTCACAATGACTAATGAACAAGGACAAATGGTAAACGAGTCACGAGGATTAATTAACTAGGACAAATGTTTTACACAACGAGTCAAAGGGACTAATGAACAAGGACAAATAATTCACACAATGAGTCATAATGAATAATGAACTAGGACAAATGGTTCACACAACGAGTCACAAGGAATAATTAACAAGGACAAATGATTCACAAAACGAGTCACAATGACTAATGTACTAGAACAAATGATTCATACAAGGAGTTTCAATGACTAATGAACAAGGACAAATGGTTCACACAACGAATCACAAGGACTAATTTACAAGGACAAATGCTTTATACAACGAGTCAAAGGGACTAATGAACAAGGAAAAATAATTCACACAACGAGTCATAATGAGTAATGAACTAGGACAAATGGTTCACCCAACGAGTCACAAGGAACAATTAACAAGGACAAATGATTCACACAACGAGTCACAATGACTAATGAACTAGAACAAATGATTCATACAAGGAGTTTCAATGACTAATGAACAAGGACAAATGGTTCACACGACGAATCAAAAGGACTAATGAACAAGGACAAATTATTCACACAACGAGTCACAAGGACTAATGAACAAAAACAAATGGTTCACTCAATGAGTCATAAGGACTAAACTAGGACAAATGAGAACTAGAACAAATGATTCACACAAGGAGTCACAATGACTAATGAACAAGGACAAATGGTTTACAACGAGTCACAAGGACGAATGAGCAAGGACAAATGGTTCACACAAGGAGTCACAAAGACTAATTAACAAGGACAAATGATTTACACAATGAGTCAAAGGGACTAATGGACAAGGAACAAATGATTCACACAACGAGAAATAATGAATAATGAACTAAGACAAATGATTCACCCAACGAGTCACAATGACTAATGAACTAGAACAAATGATTTACAAAACGAGTCACAATGACTAATGAACAAGGACAAATGGTAAACGAGTCACAAGGATTAATTAACTAGGACAAATGTTTTACACAACGAGTCAAAGGGACTAATGAACAAGGACAAATAATTCACACAACGAGTCATAATGAATAATGAACTAGGACAAATGGTTCACACAACGAGTCACAAGGAATAATTAACAAGGACAAATGATTCACAAAACGAGTCACAATGACTAATGTACTAGAACAAATGATTCATACAAGGAGTTTCAATGACTAATGAACAAGGACAAATGGTTCACACAACGAATCACAAGGACTAATTTACAAGGACAAATGCTTTATACAACGAGTCAAAGGGACTAATGAACAAGGACAAATAATTCACACAACGAGTCATAATGAACAATGAACTAGGACAAATGGTTCACACAACGAGTCATAAGGAATAATTAACAAGGACAAATGATTCACACAACGAGTCACAATGACTAATGAACTAGAACAAATGTTTCATACAAGAAGTTTCAATGACTAATGAACAAGGACAAATGGTTCACACAACGAATCACAAGGACTAATTAACAAGGACAAATGCTTTACACAACGAGTCAAAGGTACTAATGAACAAGGACAAATAATTCACACAACGAGTCATAATGAATAATGAACTAGGACAAATGATTCACACAACGAGTCACAATGACTAATGAACTAGAACAAATGATTCACACAAGGAGTCACAATGACTAATGAACAAGGATAAATGGTTCACAACGAGTCACAAGGACAAATGAACAAGGACACCTTGTTCACACAAGGAGTCACAAGGACTAATTAACAAGGACAAATGATTTACACAACGAGTCAAAGGGACTAATGGACAAGGACAAATGATTCACACAACGAGTCATAATGAATAATGAACTAAGACAAATGATTCACACAACGAGGCACAATGACTAATGAACTAGAACAAATGATTTACAAAACGAGTCACAATGACTAATGAACAAGGACAAATGGTTCACAAACGAATCACGAGGATTAATTAACAAGGACAAATGTTTTACACAACGAGTCAAAGGGACTAATGAACAAGGACAAATAATTCACACAACGAGTCATAATGAGTAATGAACTAGGACAAATGGTTCACCCAACGAGTCACAAGGAACAATTAACAAGGACAAATGATTCACACAACGAGTCACAATGACTAATGAACTAGAACAAATGATTCTTACAAGGAGTTTCAATGACTAATGAACAAGGACAAATGGTTCACACAACGAATCAGAAGGACTAATGAACAAGGACAAATTATTCACACAACGAGTCACAAGGACTAATGAACAAAAACAAATGGTTCACTCAATGAGTCATAAGGACTAATGAGCTAGAACAAATGATTTACCCAACGAGTCACAATGACTAATGAACAAGGACAAATGGTTTACAACGAGTCACAAGGACGAATGAACAAGGACAAATGTTTCACACAAGGAGTCACAAAGACTAATTAACAAGGACAAATGATTTACACAACGAGTCAAAGGGACTAATGGACAAGGAACAAATGATTCACACAACGAGAAATAATGAATAATGAACTAAGACAAATGATTCACCCAACGAGTCACAATGACTAATGAACTAGAACAAATGATTTACAAAACGAGTCACAATGACTAATGAACAAGGACAAATGGTAAACGAGTCACAAGGATTAATTAACTAGGACAAATGTTTTACACAACGAGTCAAAGGGACTAATGAACAAGGACAAATAATTCACACAACGAGTCATAATGAATAATGAACTAGGACAAATGGTTCACACAACGAGTCACAAGGAATAATTAACAAGGACAAATGATTCACAAAACGAGTCACAATGACTAATGTACTAGAACAAATGATTCATACAAGGAGTTTCAATGACTAATGAACAAGAACAAATGGTTCACACAACGAATCACAAGGACTAATTTACAAGGACAAATGCTTTATACAACGAGTCAAAGGGACTAATGAACAAGGACAAATAATTCACACAACGAGTCATAATGAACAATGAACTAGGACAAATGGTTCACACAACGAGTCATAAGGAATAATTAACAAGGACAAATGATTCACACAACGAGTCACAATGACTAATGAACTAGAACAAATGTTTCATACAAGAAGTTTCAATGACTAATGAACAAGGACAAATGGTTCACACAACGAATCACAAGGACTAATTAACAAGGACAAATGCTTTACACAACGAGTCAAAGGTACTAATGAACAAGGACAAATAATTCACACAACGAGTCATAATGAATAATGAACTAGGACAAATGATTCACACAACGAGTCACAATGACTAATGAACTAGAACAAATGATTCACACAAGGAGTCACAATGACTAATGAACAAGGATAAATGGTTCACAACGAGTCACAAGGACAAATGAACAAGGACACCTTGTTCACACAAGGAGTCACAAGGACTAATTAACAAGGACAAATGATTTACACAACGAGTCAAAGGGACTAATGGACAAGGACAAATGATTCACACAACGAGTCATAATGAATAATGAACTAAGACAAATGATTCACACAACGAGGCACAATGACTAATGAACTAGAACAAATGATTTACAAAACGAGTCACAATGACTAATGAACAAGGACAAATGGTTCACAACGAGTCACGAGGATTAATTAACAAGGACAAATGTTTTACACAACGAGTCAAAGGGACTAATGAACAAGGACAAATAATTCACACAACGAGTCATAATGAGTAATGAACTAGGACAAATGGTTCACCCAACGAGTCACAAGGAACAATTAACAAGGACAAATGATTCACACAACGAGTCACAATGACTAATGAACTAGAACAAATGATTCATACAAGGAGTTTCAATGACTAATGAACAAGGACAAATGGTTCACACAACGAATCAAAAGGACTAATGAACAAGGACAAATTATTCACACAACGAGTCACAAGGACTAATGAACAAAAACAAATGGTTCACTCAATGAGTCATAAGGACTAATGAGCTAGAACAAATGATTTACCCAACGAGTCACAATGACTAATGAACAAGGACAAATGGTTTACAACGAGTCACAAGGACGAATGAACAAGGACAAATGTTTCAAACAAGGAGTCACAAAGACTAATTAACAAGGACAAATGATTTACACAACGAGTCAAAGGGACTAATGGACAAGGAACAAATGATTCACACAACGAGAAATAATGAATAATGAACTAAGACAAATGATTCACCCAACGAGTCACAATGACTAATGAACTAGAACAAATGATTTACAAAACGAGTCACAATGACTAATGAACAAGGACAAATGGTAAACGAGTCACAAGGATTAATTAACTAGGACAAATGTTTTACACAACAAGTCAAAGGGACTAATGAACAAGGACAAATAATTCACACAACGAGTCATAATGAATAATGAACTAGGACAAATGGTTCACACAACGAGTCACAAGGAATAATTAACAAGGACAAATGATTCACAAAACGAGTCACAATGACTAATGTACTAGAACAAATGATTCATACAAGGAGTTTCAATGACTAATGAACAAGGACAAATGGTTCACACAACGAATCACAAGGACTAATTTACAAGGACAAATGCTTTATACAACGAGTCAAAGGGACTAATGAACAAGGACAAATAATTCACACAACGAGTCATAATGAACAATGAACTAGGACAAATGGTTCACACAACGAGTCATAAGGAATAATTAACAAGGACAAATGATTCACACAACGAGTCACAATGACTAATGAACTAGAACAAATGTTTCATACAAGAAGTTTCAATGACTAATGAACAAGGACAAATGGTTCACATAACGAATCACAAGGACTAATTAACAAGGACAAATGCTTTACACAACGAGTCAAAGGTACTAATGAACAAGGACAAATAATTCACACAACGAGTCATAATGAATAATGAACTAGGACAAATGATTCACACAACGAGTCACAATGACTAATGAACTAGAACAAATGATTCACACAAGGAGTCCCAATGACTAATGACCAAGGACAAATGGTTCATACAACGAGTCACAAGGATTAATGAACAAGGACAAATGATTCACGCAACGAGTCACAAGGACTAATGAAAAAGAACAAATGGTTCACACAACGAGTCACAAGGACTAATGAATAAGAACAAATGGTTCACACAACGAGTCATAAGGACAAATGAACTAGAAAAAATGATTTACCGAACGAGTCACAATGACTAATGAACAAGGATAAATGGTTCACAACGAGTCACAAGGACGAATGAACAAGGACACCTTGTTCACACAAGGAGTCACAAGGACTAATTAACAAGGAAAAATGATTTACACAATGAGTCAAAGGGACTAATGGACAAGGACAAATGATTCACACAACGAGTCATAATGAATAATGAACTAAGACAAATGATTCACACAACGAGTCACAATGACTAATGAACAAGAACAAATGGTTTACACAACGAGTCGCAGGGAGTAATTAATAAGGACAAATGAATTACACAACGAGTCACAAGGAATAATGAACAAGGACAAATGATTCACACAACGAGTCAAAAGGATTAATTAATAAGGACAAATGGTTTACACAACGAGTCACAATGACTAATGAACAAGGACAAATAGTTCACACAAGGAGTCTCAAGGACTAATTAACAAGGACAAATGATTTACACAACGAGTCAAAGGGACTAATGAACAAGGACAAATGATTCACACAACGAGTCATAATGAATAATGAACTAGGACAAATGATTCACACAACGAGTCACAATGACTAATGAACTAGAACAAATGATTCACACAAGGAGTCACAATGACTAATGAACAAGGACAAATGGTTCACACAACGAGTCACAAGGACTAATGAACAAGGACAAATTATTCACACAACGAGTCACAAGGACTAATTAACAAAAACAAATGGTTCACACAATGAGTCAAAGGACTAATGAACTAGAACAAATGATTTACCCAACGAGTCATAATGACTAATGAACAAGGACAAATGGTTTACAACGATTCACAAGGACAAATGAACAAGGACAAATGGTTCACACAAGGAGTCACAAGGACTAATTAACATGGACAAATGATTTATACAACGAGTCAAAGGGACTAATAAACAAGGACAAATAATTCACACAACGAGTCATAATGAACATTGAACTAGGACAAATGGTTCACACAACGAGCCATAAGGAATAATTAACAAGGACAAATGATTCACACAACAAGTCACAATGACTAATGAACTAGAACAAATGATTCATACAAAGAGTTTCAATGACTAATGAACAAGGACAAATGGTTCACACAACGAATCACAAGGACTAATTAACAAGGACAAATGCTTTACACAACGAGTCAAAGGTACTAATGAAGAAGGACAAATAATTCACACAACGAGTCATAATGAATAATGAACTAGGACAAATGATTCACACAACGAGTCACAATGACTAATGAACTAGAACAAATGATTCACACAAGGAGTCACAATGACTAATGAACAAGGACAAATGGTTCATACAACGAGTCACAAGCACTAATGAACAAGGACAAATGATTCACGCAACGAGTCACAAGGACTAATGAAAAAGAACAAATGGTTCACACAACGAGTCACAAGGACTAATGAATAAGAACAAATGGTTCACACAACGAGTCATAAGGACTAATGAACTAGAAAAAATGATTTACCGAACGAGTCACAATGACTAATGAAGAAGGATAAATGGTTCACAACGAGTCACAAGGACAAATGAACAAGGACACCTTGTTCACACAAGGAGTCACAAGGACTAATTAACAAGGACAAATGATTTACACAACGAGTCAAAGGGACTAATGGACAAGGAAAAATGATTCACACAACGAGTCATAATGAATAATGAACTAAGACAAATGATTCACACAACGAGTCACAATGACTAATGAACTAGAACAAATGATTTACAAAACGAGTCACAATGACTAATGAACAAGGACAAATGGTTCACAATGAGTCACGAGGATTAATTAACAAGGACAAATGTTTTACACAACGAGTCAAAGGGACTAATGAACAAGGACAAATAATTCACACAACGAGTCATAATGAATAATCAACTAGGGCAAATGGTTCACACAACGAGTCACAAGGAACAATTAACAAGGACAAATGATTAACACAACGAGTCAGAATGACTAATGAACTAGAACAAATGATTCATACAGGAGTTTCAATGACTAATGAACAAGGACAAATGGTTCACACAACGAATCAAAAGGACTAATGAACAAGGACAAATTATTCACACAACGAGTCACAAGGACTAATGAACAAAAACAAATGGTTCACACAATGAGTCATAAGGACTAATGAACTAGAACAAATGATTTACCCAACGAGTCACAATGACTAATGAACAAGGACAAATGGTTTACAACGAGTCACAAGGACGAAGGAACAAGGACAAATGGTTCACACAAGGAGTCACAAGGACTAATTAACAAGGACAAATGATTTACACAACGAGTCAAAGGGACTAATGGACAAGGAACAAATGATTCACACAACGAGAAATAATGAATAATGAACTAAGACAAATGATTCACACAACGAGTCACAATGACTAATGAACTAGAACAAATGATTTACAAAACGAGTCACAATGACTAATGAACAAGGACAAATGGGAAACGAGTCACAAGGATTAATTAACTAGGACAAATGTTTTACACAACGAGTCAAAGGGACTAATGAACAAGGACAAATAATTCACACAACGAGTCATAATGAATAATGAACTAGGACAAATGGTTCACACAACGAGTCACAAGGAATAATTAACAAGGACAAATGATTCACAAAACGAGTCACAATGACTAATGTACTAGAACAAATGATTCATACAAGGAGTTTCAATGACTAATGAACAAGGACAAATGGTTCACACAATGAATCACAAGGACTAATTAACAAGGACAAATGCTTTATACAACGAGTCAAAGGGACTAATGAACAAGGACAAATAATTCACACAACGAGTCATAATGAACAATGAACTAGGACAAATGGTTCACACAACGAGTCATAAGGAATAATTAACAAGGACAAATGATTCACACAACGAGTCACAATGACTAATGAACTAGAACAAATGATTCATACAAGGAGTTTCAATGACTAATGAACAAGGACAAATGGTTCACACAACGAATCACAAGGACTAATTAACAAGAACAAATGCTTTACACAACGAGTCAAAGGTATTAATGAACAAGGACAAATAATTCTCAAAACGAGTCATAATGAATAATGAACTAGGACAAATGATTCACAAAACGAGTCACAATGACTAATGATGTAACACCCGCGAATTTTCCATTTTGACATTTTAAATTTATTAAACCGTTTAATCCCTTTATTATATATTTTTGAATTATTCAATTTAATTAATTTTATGTCAAACACGATTTTTATAAACGTATTATATAAAAGCTCATTTTTATAAAAACACGTACGATTAAATTATATTTTTAAGGCACGATTTATATAATAATTCATGTATACATACTTTTGGTCGGACGATAATAATAACCATAATGATAATAATAATATTTTCCGTCTTAATTTCCGTCTAATTTTAGACCGTCACATTTCAATAGAGAATCTTATCTAAACACGGACCAATCGAAAAGTGACAACCCGCTCACCAATCCTCTTATACCCTATCTCTAAATATCTCTTTTATATATTATTATATATTATTATTATTAATATTATTATTGTTATTAATTATTGTTGTTGTTCCCTACGTACCCACCCCCATTTCTTTTCTTGTTCCTTTCCCTGCGTCAAGCAGCAGCAACAACAATCCCCTACAACAACTCCATTTTCGTGACATAAAAACCCAGATCCCGCCTTCATTTCTCAACCAAACTCCGTTATTTTTGTACCATTAGCTTCTTCGTCCCTTCCTCATTCTTTTAAGGTAATAAAGTTTGAGTTTTGACTGAGTTTTCAAAAAGGTCGTCTTAAAAGACAGCTCGGTTCTTTATACTTTTCCTCATTTTGTATGCTCAATTTTAGTTGCGTCTCACTTCCGTCTCATTCCTGTCTTAAATTCCGTCTGAAAACTGAGTTAAAATGGGGGTGGTTTAACACGATTCTACCGATCCTATTATTATTACTATTGTTCGGGGATATGTGGTATATTTGTTAGTTGTTATTGATTTAATTGGTTTATGTGCGGAAATTTTAATGGATGTATATTATTGTTGGTTGGTATTACTTACCTATATTATTAGTTATATATTTTGTAGTGATCTTTGGTGAGATGGGGAATGATTGAAAAACAAGTAATTGGGGATTTAGTCACGCACTGGGATTGTATAGTAGGCATTAGATTAGCTTTTGTAAATTAAAGAATACAACATGATCATCCGTATGCGAACATGGGAAGATAGTATTTATTTGATTGTTGGTAAGTGCCTGCCATAGCTTTCTTCCGGAAAGCATATGAATTTGGCAGTGGTACGATATTAATGATTGAGTTAGGCAATTTATTAATAATCTAATAATTGGGAAGTAGGTGTTGATCATCTAGTTGAATGTCGTATTATAAACAATTGGGATTTGTGAGTTAGATCGTAAGCCATAAGATAATGGAATCTGGTTACTATGGAGTATTATATTATGAGACGGAGTAATGAGTAGGACGGAGTAATGAGAGAGATGGAGTAGAGAGTTGAGATTGAATTAACTATTGGGACGAGAGTGACTATTATAATGTTAGCGTCAGTTTTGAGCGTATAATCATGATATCTGGTTGTTCGGGTTGTGTTGAGCGGGTATGGGGAGTTAGTTTAGGTACATGTTTGTGTTTGTGTTAACCCCGTATGATGGTTGGTTGGGCCGTGTTTTGGGTCTTGAGTCGTAGTATTAATTTGCCCATGGCGCAAATTCGGTCATTGAAATTATTTGAATGTCCGTCTCATTCTTATACAAATACATGTACATTCACTTATATGGGTTGTTGTCGTTGGGATGTTGGCCTAGCAGCGGGCCGGCCGTGGCCTCGTTTTAGCCCGGCCGTGGCCTCTCGTAGCTTTGGCCGTGGCCTCGTCGTAGCTTGGCCGTGGCCGTGGCCATTTAGCCTAGCAAAGCACCGGGCAAAGGGCCTAGCCGTGGCCTAGCCGTGGTCCGCCGTGGCCTAGGCAAGGCCTGGCCGTGGCCTAGGCAAAGGCCCGTGGCCTAGCAAAGGCTAGCCGTGGCCTAGGCAAAGCTTGCAGCCGTGGCCTAGGCAAAGCGATGCCTTTTAGCTAAGTCGCGAGTTTGGGCCGTATCTATAAATTGTTTTGACGCTAGTTTGGTTTATTTAAAGTATAATTAAATTAATTTACGTCTCATATTTTATATAACGATAATTCGTTAATATCGTCCTTTCACATAATTATTTTAGGTGACTCATATGTGGTTGAAGATGAAGAGTAATTTTGGGTTTTAGAAGCTTTCTCAAGTTATTACTTGTCTCTTTGCTAGCGTAAGGTAACATATTTCGAGTTACTCGACGAATAAATGTCACATTCTTTGTTTTTTTTGTATGATTTTGTGAATGTTAATTGAGTGGTTTATTTCACATGAAAATATGGGTTAAATTCATGTCTTTTGTAAGTTTAAGTTCACATATTAGTATGGAAATGAAATGGGAATGATTAATTGATGCTTAAAACGATGTTAAAATGAACAAAAACGGAGAAACGGAGGATTTGGGGTGGCGGCCCGATTGGCCGGCAGAGTTCGTGCGAGCCTACTGGCGCTCT
The DNA here is from genome assembly GCF_048544455.1 of Silene latifolia. Classification (NCBI taxonomy): domain Eukaryota; kingdom Viridiplantae; phylum Streptophyta; class Magnoliopsida; order Caryophyllales; family Caryophyllaceae; genus Silene; species Silene latifolia. Next base: position 58,022,451 of record NC_133530.1, on the reverse strand, counting down.
GGGGTTGGCCCGGTCGGCCCGTTGCTTGTTTTCGCGATTTTTCATGCGTTGTTAAATCGTTTCGGGTTTATTAATGTTATATTTAGTGTAATTAACATATGGGTAATCTTTTGAAATGAATAATGTTAGTAGTAAATATAATGTTGATGGTAAAATCATGCTTATATTGGTAGTTTGCACATGTTAGGATAGGTTATGATATGAAATTGTAAAGAATAGGCTTGAAATGAATTTTATAGCGATAATTGCAATGTTTGGATGATTATGCCGAAAACTGAGCCCTTAGTCCTTTTGACTGAATCGATGTCAGTCAATTGTGTGATTGGTCAGCCGCGATTGAACCCGTACCTGTCGCAGGGCTGAGGTTGCGGGTAAAAATTCGGTTGGATGAAATTATTGTGTGAATTGGATAATCGGCCTTATTCTTGTTTTAGGCCATTTATTATGTTTTTATTTCACATGTGTTGTTGGTTGATTTGAATGGTTTCTTATATTGTAGAAACGGCCCTAGATTCCCTGAAACCTTTAATATTGTTAATATTGCTTGAAATGGAATTGGTATTGAATACTTCTTGCAGGTTGTTGTGTTTGTCATAGATAGGTTTTTATAGTCTTTGACGAGTGTATGTTCACTGCTTAATAGCCTTTGTGTTCCTGACTTGGTGGGTTTATATCCAAGTTGGGGCATGACCTCGTTACTTATTTTGAGAGTAAGTGGTCAGCTTAAGTACTAGCCAACCCTTTGGTGGACTCCTTAGGGTACTCACATGGTTTTATAAAATTGTGGGTCTTGGGTGCGGTGGTGTGTATCCGCATGTCTAGGTCTCATGTGATTTAGGACTAGGGTTGTGTTGTGTCTTGGCCATGTTTTGATAGAACCTCGAGCCGGGATACCGGTTCGATTACCTTCCCTACCTCGTGGTATAGACTCGAGTTACAGAGTGACTATTGACCGTGCTAAGAACTTATGCCTGTCTTTGATATATTGTCCTTTCTTGTATGGTGATTTTATGAATTGTAATAGGTGAGATGCAAGCCGGTTACAGTTGATAAAGTTTGGATTACCGTTTGTTATATGATTCACATGATAGCTTAAATTGGTCAGTTTAGTGTTCATATGTTAGAATACTCGATAATTAATTATTTATGATGTTGTTTACATGTTACATTAATATGACATTTCGTGGCTAGGAGGACTCGAAGTTACTCCCCACTGAATTGTGGCTTTCGTGTTTGTATAAAATGCGATTGACAGGTTGATGATGTTTAGATGGGGTACATGGACGAGCTAGCGAGCAAAAGAACCTTGGACCTAGTTTGGTTATATTTTGTAGTAAACCTTTAAACATATGGTTCTGTTATATTTTGGAGGGACATATGTCTCCCTCTTTTACTTTGGTTTGTATCACTTTATTCTCGCAACTTTAGCAATGTTATGTAAATTAGTTTGTTATTATTTGCAGGTTTTGGCACTCTTCATTTGGAAATGTTTGTGAATGGTTTAGAAAAGTTTTTAAAATTACAGGTTTTATCTAGTTGAACCAATTACAAACATATCCTGTCAGTTTTTCTGTAGAATTTACGTGTTTATTTAACGCTAAAAAAGAGGGTGTCACAGTTGGTATCAGAGCATATTTGCTCCCGACGCATGTTTGTGCACCCCAATATAAATAACTTGACCTTAAAATAATAAACTTGAGAGATGGGTAAGATGGGTAGACTCAGGACCTTATGTTGTAGTCTCTTTGTGTTTGCTCTTTGTTAGGTACTAACCTGTTTGTTGATTGTCATTTAATAATTGTTGCGTTCTTGGATCAATGACCGTGAGCTTATAAATAGCTAATGGAGTTATTACCCTTATTATAAAAAAAATTTGAACTAAAGGTTTTGAAAATATTTTAATGTTTTTCACTGGTTTTAACGTCAATTAGTGTTAAAGCTTGTTATTGGAGACGTCTGATAATTAGTTTTATCATTTGTTGGTGTAAAAATGTATTTTTATGTCTTTGAATTGGAATATTGATGTTCTTGAGTGATCGCCAAGAGTATCTCCGTTCCATTGAAAGGACACTTATATTTTAAGAAGATCAAGATTTAGTGCCTATTGCTGAGGATTGAAGATTTGTTCAACCTTTGAAGAATGCTTCTATTTCCTTGTAGATGTTTCTCGTTCTTTGTGTATCTCGCCTTATTCTTAATCTCTTGGTGCTTATCCTTCTTCTAAACTCCCTTTTGTTTTACTTTAAAAGCTACACTTGTACTCCTAACTTGTCCTTTGTTCCTTGCTTATCCAGTTATCCTCCCTTAACGCCATTTGATAGTACACTTTCTTTTGAGGAATGTTGACCTTGGTTGGAAAACTTGACTCTTGGGGAGATTGTTTGTGTTTGACCCTTGTTTTGGGATTTGGTCGTTTTGTTAGGAAGGTACAATACCCTAATAGGCGTGACCTTGTTAGTGAGAACCTTAATTTTTACGAAGCGTATGGATTAAGCCTTAAAATCTTCTTTCGTACCATTAATCGTTTTTCCCCCCTTTCGTTTATACCTTGGTTGGATTTGATTCTTAAGTATAAAAGTTTACTCGTTATTTCCTTGTCTTGAATACCTCCCTAATTCTAATATCTCTTACTGGTTGTTAACTAGTTATCTTTATGATTCGACTCTTTTAGGCTCACATCTTGACATGTTCATATATCTTTTTTTAAATATCCTATCATTTCCTGACCTAGTTATTACCCTTGTTTCCTTAGTGGAGTGATGACATTGTTGTTTGAGATTTGAGTATCTGGTGCTTCCTTGTTGTCTAATTTCCCCTTGCTCCTTGATCATAAGCGTTACCGTTCATACCTCAGTTCCTCGCTTCATCTTGCTCCTCCTTTACGTTTGACACTCGTATCTTGTGAAACTCTATCTTTGACATCCTTGTAAATTTGGCTTCAATTCTTATCCCTAGGAAGTTCATCATACCTCTTTTGTTGGTTAAGCTTGAACCCTCTTAGCATACTTGTATCTATGATGTCTAACTTACTTTTCTTTTCACACAATTTCTAAATATTTCAAACTACCATTTTTGGTTCGTTGTTAAAAATTTATGTTACCATTACAAAATTTTCCCTACTTGTAAAGATTTGGAAAATGAAAATTCGATTTAATTCTCAAATTGTTCTTTGAGTATAGACTTCTTTATCATGGTTTTGAGTTGCTAAACCTGAGATTTTTGTAAATTTTATCCAATTTCTATTCACTTTGATCTAATCATGATGCCTTTGTCAAAGTTTAATATTATATTTCAGGAATTTAACTCCCCTTTTAGTTTAAAGGTGAAACCTTCATTTCTATTTTGTCTTTCGCAAAAGAAAATTTGAGTGGATTGCCTTTTTCTTTGATTTTGACGTTGATCGGATGATTGAACTTGTTATTGAAGACATTTGATAACTTGTTCTACGCTTGTCGGCAATTGGTTTATGGTTTAAATCTGTCTTTGACTTGGAAAGTTAGCGTTCTTGTGTGCACGACAAGGGCAATTTCGTTCCACGAATGAGACTTATACTTTTGAAAACCCTTCGTTAATGTTTTTGAAAGTATTTTGATCTTTTATTTATACAAATGACTTGCCTTTTGACCTTATCTTTGATTTGGAATGTGATGTTCTTGAATACGTAACGAGAACACTTCCGTTCCCTTGATGAGAGTCTGGTTCTGTTGGGAAATTTTATTTGAAACTTTTGAAAGAATTTTAGTTCTTACGATAAGTAACCTTTTAAATGTTTTGGTTACTGATTCCAAAGTTCCAGTTTTGTTTTATATAACCTTTCATTTTTACTTTCAAGTTTCGAGGACGAAACTTTTTAAAAGGTGGGGTGATTGTAACACCCGCGAATTTTCCATTTTGACATTTTAAATTTATTAAACCGTTTAATCCCTTTATTATATATTTTTGAATTATTCAATTTAATTAATTTTATGTCAAACACGATTTTTATAAACGTATTATATAAAAGCTCATTTTTATAAAAATACGTACGATTAAATTATATTTTTAAGGCACGATTTATATAATAATTCATGTATACATACTTTTGGTCGGACGATAATAATAACCATAATGATAATAATAATATTTTCCGTCTTAATTTCCGTCTAACTTTAGACCGTCACATTTCAATGGAGAATCTTATCTAAACACGGACCAATCGAAAAGTGACAACCCGCTCACCAATCCTCTTATACCCTATCTCTAAATATCTCTTTTATATATTATTATATATTATTATTATTAATATTAATTATTGTTGTTGTTCCCTACGTACCCACCCCCATTTCTTTTCTTGTTCCTTTCCCTGCGTCAAGCAGCAGCAACAACAATCCCCTACAACAACTCCATTTTCGTGACATAAAAACCCAGACCCCGCCTTCATTTCTCAACCAAACTCCGTTATTTTTGTACCATTAGCTTCTTCGTCCCTTCCTCGTTCTTTTAAGGTAATAAAGTTTGAGTTTTGACTGAGTTTTCAAAAAGGTCGTCTTAAAAGACAGCTCGGTTCTTTATACTTTTCCTCATTTTGTATGCTCAATTTTAGTTGCGTCTCACTTCCGTCTCATTCCTGTCTTAAATTCCGTCTGAAAACTGAGTTAAAATGGGGGTGGTTTAACACGATTCTACCGATCCTATTATTATTACTATTGTTCGGGGATATGTGGTATATTTGTTAGTTGTTATTGATTTAATTGGTTTATGTGCGGAAATTTTAATGGATGTATATTATTGTTATATATTTTGTACTGATCTTTGGTGAGATGGGGAATGATTGAAAAACAAGTAATTGGGGATTTAGTCACGTACTGGGATTGTATAGTAGGCATTAGATTAGCTTTTGTAAATTAAAGAATACAACATGATCATCCGTATGCGAACATGGGAATATAGTATTTATTTGATTGTTGGTAAGTGCGTATGCCATAGCTTTCTTCCGGAAAGCATATGAATTTGGCAGTGGTACGATATTAATGATTGAGTTAGGCAATTTATTAATAATCTAATAATTGGGAAGTAGGTGTTGATCATCTAGTTGAATGTCGTATTATAAACTATTGGGATTTGTGAGTTAGATCGTAAGCCATAAGATAATGGAATCTGGTTACTATGGAGTATTATATTATGAGACGGAGTAATGAGTAGGACGGAGTAATGAGGGAGATGGAGTAGAGAGTTGAGATTGAATTAACTATTGGGACGAGAGTGACTATTATAATGTTGGCGTCAGTTTTGAGCGTATAATCATGATATCTGGTTGTTCGGGTTGTGTTGAGCGGGTATGGGGAGTTAGTTTAGGTACGTGTTTGTGTTTGTGTTAACCCCGTATGATGGTTGGTTGGGCCGTGTTTTGGGTCTTGAGTCGTAGTATTAATTTGCCCATGGCGCAAATTCGGTCATTGAAATTATTTGAATGTCCGTCTCATTCTTATACAAATACATGTACATTCACTTATATGGGTTGTTGTCGTTGGGATGTTGGCCTAGCAGCGGCCTGGCCGTGGCCTGCTGTAGCCTGGCCGTGGCCTGCTGTAGCCTGGCCGTGGCCTGTTGTAGCCTAGCAGCAGCTGGCATGGCCTGGCCGTGGCCTAGGCAGTGGCCTGGCCGTGGCCTAGGCAGTGGCCTGGCCGTGGCCTAGGCAGTGGCCTGGCCGTGGCCTAGGCAGTGGCCTGGCCGTGGCCTAGGCAGTGGCCTGGCCATGGCCTAGGCAGTGGCCTGGCTAAGTCGCGAGTTTGGGCCGTATCTATAAATTGTTTTGACGCTAGTTTGGTTTATTTAAAATATAATTAAATTAATTTACGTCTCATATTTTATATAACGATAATTCGTTAATATCGTCCTTTCACATAATTATTTTAGGTGACTCATATGTGGTTGAAGATGAAGAGTAATTTTGGGTTTTAGAAGCTTTCTCAAGTTATTACTTGTCTCTTTGCTAGCGTAAGGTAACATATTTCGAGTTACTCGACGAATAAATGTCACATTCTTTGTTTTTTTTGTATGATTTTGTGAATGTTAATTGAGTGGTTTATTTCACATGAAAATATGGGTTAAATTCATGTCTTTTGTAAGTTTAAGTTCACATATTAGTATGGAAATGAAATGGGAATGATTAATTGATGCTTAAAACGATGTTAAAATGAACAAAAACGGAGAAACGGAGGATTTGGGGTGGCGGCCCATTGGCCGGCAAGGTCCGTGCGAGCCCACTCAGCCCTGGTTGGCCCGGGTTGGCCCGTTGCTTGTTTTCGCGATTTTTCATGCGTTGTTCGTCGTTTCGGGTTTATTAATGTTATATTTAGTGTAAGTAACATATGGGTAATCTTTTGAAATGAATAATGTTAGTAGTAAATATAATGTTGATGGTAAAATCATGCTTATATTGGTAGTTTGCACATGTTAGGATAGGTTATGATATGAAATTGTAAAGAATAGGCTTGAAATGAATTTTATAGCGATAATTGCAATGTTTGGATGATTATGCCGAAAACTGAGCCCTTAGTCCCTTTGACCGAATCGATGTCGATCAATTGTGTGATTGGTCGGCCACGATTGAACCCGTACTGCGCAGGGTCAAGCGGTAAAAATTCGGTTGGATGAAATTATTGTGTGAATTGGATAATCGGCCTTATTCTTGTTTTAGGCCATTTATTATGTTTTTATTTCACATGTGTTGTTGGTTGATTTGAATGGTTTCTTATATTGTAGAAACGGCCCTAGATTCCCTGAAACCTTTAATATTGTTAATATTGCTTGAAATGGAATTGGTATTGAATACTTCTTGCAGGTTGTTGTGTTTGTCATAGATAGGTCTTTATAGTCTTTGACGAGTGTATGTTCACTGCTTAATAGCCTTTGTGTTCCTGACTTGGTGGGTTTATATCCAAGTTGGGGCATGACCTCGTTACTTATTTTGAGAGTAAGTGGTCAGCTTAAGTACTAGCCAACCCTTTGGTGGACTCCTTAGGGTACTCACATGGTTTTATAAAATTGTGGGTCATGGGTGCGGTGGTGTGTATCCGCATGTCTAGGTCTGCGCAGATTTAGGACTAGGGTTGTGTTTTGTCTTGGCCATGTTTTGATAGAACCTCTGAGCCAGGATACCGGTTCGATTACCTTCCCTACCTCGTGGTATAGACTCGAGTTACAGAGTGACTATTGACCGTGCTAAGAACTTATGCCTGTCTTTGATATATTGTCCTTTCTTGTATGGTGATTTTATAAATTGTAATAGGTGAGATGCAAGCCGGTTACAGTTGATAAAGTTTAGATTACCGTTTGTTATATGATTCACATGATAGCTTAAATTGGTCAGTTTAGTGTTCATATGTTAGAATACTCGAAAATTAATTATTTATGATGTTGTTTACATGTTACATTAATATGACATTTCGTGGCTAGGAGGACTCGAAGTTACTCCCCACTGAATTGTGGCTTTCGTGTTTGTATAAAATGCAATTGACAAGTTGATGATGTTTAGATGGGGTACATGGACGAGCTAGCGAGCAAAAGAACCTTGGACCTAGTTTGGTTATATTTTGTAGTAAACCTTTAAACATATGGTTCTGTTATATTTTGGAGGGACATATGTCTCCCTCTTTTACTTTGGTTTGTATCACTTTATTCTCGCAACTTTAGCAATGTTATGTAAATTAGTTTGTTAGTATTTGCAGGTTTTGGCACTCTTCATTTGGAAATGTTTGTGAATGGTTTAGAAAAGTTTTTAAAATTACAGGTTTTATCTAGTTGAACCAATTACAAACATATCCTGTCAGTTTTTCTGTAAAATTTACGTGTTTATTTAACGCTAAAAAAGAGGGTGTCACAAATGAACTAGAACAAATGATTCACACAAGGAGTCACAATGACTAATGAACAAGGACAAATGGTTCATACAACGAGTCACAAGGACTAAGGAACAAGGACAAATGATTCACGCAACGAGTGACAAGGACTAATGAAAAAGAACAAATGGTTCACACAACGAGTCACAAGGACTAATGAATAAGAACAAATGGTTCACACAACAAGTCACAAGGACAAATGAATTAGAAAAATGATTTACCCAACGAGTCAAAATGACTAATGAACAAGGACAAATGGTTCACAACGAGTCACAAGGACGAATGAACAAGGACAAATGGTTCACACAAGGAGTCACAAGGACTAATTAACAAGGACAAATGATTTACACAACGAGTTAAAGGGACTAATGGACAAGGACAAATGATTCACACAACGAGTCATAATGAATAATGAACTAAGACAAATTATTCACACAACGAGTCACAATGACTAATGAACTAGAACAAATGATTTACAAAACGAGTCACAATGACTAATGAACAAGGACAAATGGTTCACAACGAGTCACGAGGATTAATTAACAAGGACAAATGTTTTACACAACGAGTCAAAGGGACTAATGAACAAGGACAAATAATTCACACAACGAGTCATAATGAATAATGAACTAGAACAAATGGTTCACACAACGAGTCACAAGGACTAATTAACAAGGACAAATGATTCACACAACGAGTCACAATGACTAATGAACTAGAACAAAGGATTCATACAAGGAGTTTCAATGACTAATGAACAAGGACAAATGGTTCACACAACGAATCACAAGGACTAATGAACGAGGACAAATGATTCACACAACGAGTCACAAGGACTAATGAAAAGGTACAAATGGTCCACACAACGAGTCACAAGGACTAATGAAGAAGAACAAATGGTTCACACGACGAGTCACAAGGACTAATGAACTAGAACAAATGATTTACACGACGAGTCACAATGACTAATGAACAAGGACAAATGGTTCACAACGAGTCACAAGGACGAATGAACAAGGACAAATGGTTCACACAAGGAGTCACAAGCACTAATTAACAAGGACAAATGATTTACACAACGAGTCAAAGGGACTAATGGACAAGGACAAATGATTCACACAACGAGTCATAATGAAGAATGAACTAAGACAAATGATTCACACAACGAGTCACAATGACTAATGAACTAGAACAAATGATTTATAAACGAGTCACAATGACTAATGAACAAGGACAAATGGTTCACAACGAGTCACGAGGATTAATTAACAAGGACAAATGTTTTACACAATGAGTCAAACGGACTAATGAACAAGGACAAATAATTCACACAACGAGTCATATTGAATAATGAACTAGGACAAATGGTTCACACAACGAGTCACAAGGAAAATTAACAAGGACAAATGATTGACACAACGAGTCACAATGACTAATGAACTAGAACAAATGATTCATACAAGTAGTTTCAATGACTAATGAACAAGGACAAATGGTTCACACAACGAACCACAAGGACTAATGAACAAGGATAAATGATTCACACAACGAGTCACAAGGACTAATGAAAAAGAACAAATACTTCACACAACGAGTCATAAGGACTAATGAACAAGAACAAATGGTTCACACAACGAGTCACAAGGACTAATGAACTAGAACAAATGATTTACACAACGAGTCACAATGACTAATGAACAAGGACAAATGGTTCACAACGAGTCACGAGGATTAATTAACAAGGACAAATGATTTACACAACGAGTCAAAGGGACTAATGGACAAGGACAAATGATTCACACAACGAGTCATAATGAATAATGAACTAAGACAAATGATTCACACAACGAGTCACAATGACTAATGAACTAGAACAAATGATTTACACAATGAGTCACAATGACTAATGAACAAGGACAAATGGTTTACAACGAGTCACAAGGATTAATTAACAAGGACAAATGTTTTACACAACGAGTCAAAGGGACTAATGAACAAGGACAAATAGTTCACACAACGAGTCATAATGAATAATGAACTAGGACAAATGGTTCACACAACGAGTCACAAGGAATAATTAACAAGGACAAATGATTCACACAACTAGTCACAATAACTAATGAACTAGAACAAATGATTCATAAAAGGAGTTTCAATGACTAATGAACAAGGACAAATGGTTCACACAACGAATTACAAGGACTAATTAACAAGGACAAATGATGCACACAACGAGTCACACGGACTAATGAAAAAGAGCAAATGGTTCACACAACGAGTCACAAGGACTAATGAAGAAGAACAAATGGTTCACACAACGAGTCACAAGGACTAATGAACAAGAACAAATGGTTCACACAACGAGTCACAAGGACAATTGAACTAGAAGAAATGATTTACACAACGAGTCACAATGACTAATGAACAAGGACAAATGGTTCACAAGGAGTCACAAGGACTAATGAACAAGGACAAATGGTTCACACAACGAATCACAAGGACTAATGAACAAGGACAAATGATTCACACAACGAGTCACAAGGACTAATGATAAAGAACAAATGGTTCACACAACGAGTCACAAGGACTAATGTACAAGAACAAATGGTTTACACAACGATTCACAAGGACTAATTAATAAGGACAAATGAATTACACAACGAGTCACAAGGAATAATGAACAAAGACAAATGATTCACACAATGAGTCATAATGAATAATGAACTACTGAAAAAGAGCAAATGATTCACACAACGAGTCACAAGGACTAATGAAAAAGAACATATGGTTCACACAACGAGTCACAAGGACTAATGAACAAGAACAAATGGTTCACACAACGAGTCACAAGGACAAATGAACTAGAAGAAATGATTTACACAACGAGTCACAATGACCAATGAACAAGGACAAATGATTCAAACAACGAGTCATAATGAATAATGAACTAAGACAAATGATTCACACAACGAGTCATAATGAATAATGAACTAAGACAAATGATTCACACAACGAGTCACAATGACTAATGAACTAGAACAAATGATTTACAAAATGAGTCACAATGACTAATGAACAAGGACAAATGGTTTACAACGAATCACAAGGATTAATTAACAAGGACAAATATTTTACACAACGAGTCAAAGGGACTAATGAACAAGGAGAAATAATTCACACAACGAGTCATAATGAATAATGAACTAGAACAAATGGTTCACACAACGAGTCACAAGGAATAATTAACAAGGACAAATGATTCACACAACGAGTCACAATGACTAATGAACTAGAACAAATGATTCATAAAAGGAGTTTCAATGACTAATGAACAAGGACAAATGGTTCACAAAACGAATTACAAGGACTAATTAAAAAGGACAAATGATTCACACAACGAGTCACACGGACTAATGAAAAAGAGTAAATGGTTCACACAACGAGTCACAAGGACTAATGAAGAAGAACAAGTGGTTCACACAACGACTCACAAGGACTAATGAACTAGAACAAATGATTTTCACAACGAGTCACAATGACTAATGAACAAGGACAAATGGTTCACAACGAGTCACAAGGACTAATGAACAAGGAAAAATGGTTCACACAAGGAGTCACAAGTACTAATTAACAAGGACAAATGATTTACACAACGAGTCAAAGGGACTAATGGACAAGGACAATTGATTCACACAATGAGTCATAATGAATAATGAACTAAGACAAATGATTCACACAACGAGTCACAATGACTAACGAACTAGAACAAATGATTTACAAAACGAGTCACAATGACTAATGAACAAGGACCAATGGTACACGAGTCACAAGGATTAATTAACTAGGACAAATGTTTTACACAACGAGTCAAAGGGACTAATGAACAAGGACAAATAATTCACACAACGAGTCATAATGAATAATGAACTAGGACAAATGGTTCACACAACGAGTCACAAGGAATAATTAACAAGGACAAATGATTCACACAACGAGTCACAATGACTAATGAACCAGAACAAATGATTCATAAAAGGAGTTTCAATGACTAATGAACAAGGACAAATGGTTCACACAACGAATTACAAGGACTAATTAACAAGGACAAATAATTCACACAACGAGTCACACGGACTAATGAAAAAGAGCAAATGGTTCACACAACGAGTCACAAGGACTAATGAAGAAGAACAAATGGTTCACACAACGAGTCACAAGGACTAATGAACTAGAACAAATGATTTTCACAACGAGTCACAATGACTAATGAACAAGGACAAATGGTTCACAACGAGTCACAAGGACTAATGAACAAGGAAAAATGGTTCACACAAGGAGTCACAAGTACTAATTAACAAGGACAAATGATTTACACAACGAGTCAAAGGGACTAATGGACAAGGACAAATGATTCATACAAAGAGTCATAATGAATAATGAACTAAAACAAATGATTCACACAACGAGTCACAATGACTAATGAACTAGAACAAATGATTTACAAAACGAGTAACAATGACTAATGAACAAGGACCAATGGTACACGAGTCACAAGGATTAATTAACTAGGACAAATGTTTTACAAAACGAGTCAAAGGGACAAATGAACAAGGACAAATAATTCACACAATGAGTCATAATGAATAATGAACTAGGACAATTGGTTCACACAACGAGTCACAAGGAATAATTAACAAGGACAAATGATTCACACAACGAGTCACAATGACTAATGAACTAGAACAAATGATGCATATAAGGAGTTTCAATGACTAATGAACAAGGAAAAATGGTTCACACAACGAATCACAAGGACTAATGAACAAGGACAAATGATTCACACAACGAGTCACAATGACTAATGAACTAGAACAAATGATTCATAAAAGGAGTTTCAATGACTAATGAACAAGGACAAATGGTTCACACAACGAATTACAAGGACTAATTAACAAGGACAAATGATGCACACAACGAGTCACACGGACTAATGAAAAAGAGCAAATGGTTCACACAACGAGTCACAAGGACTAATGAAGAAGAACAAATGGTTCACACAACGAGTCACAAGGACTAATGAACAAGAACAAATGGTTCACACAACGAGTCACAAGGACAATTGAACTAGAAGAAATGATTTACACAACGAGTCACAATGACTAATGAACAAGGACAAATGGTTCACAAGGAGTCACAAGGACTAATGAACAAGGACAAATGGTTCACACAACGAATCACAAGGACTAATGAACAAGGACAAATGATTCACACAACGAGTCACAAGGACTAATGATAAAGAACAAATGGTTCACACAACGAGTCACAAGGACTAATGTACAAGAACAAATGGTTTACACAACGATTCACAAGGACTAATTAATAAGGACAAATGAATTACACAACGAGTCACAAGGAATAATGAACAAGGACAAATGATTCACACAATGAGTCACAAGGACTAATGAAAAAGAACAAATGGTTCACACAACGAGTCACAAGGACTAATGAAAAAGAACATATGGTTCACACAACGAGTCACAAGGACTAATGAACAAGAACAAATGGTTCACACAACGAGTCACAAGGACAAATGAACTAGAAGAAATGATTTACACAACGAGTCACAATGACTAATGAACAAGGACAAATGATTCAAACAACGAGTCATAATGAATAATGAACTAAGACAAATGATTCACACAACGAGTCATAATGAATAATGAACTAAGACAAATGATTCACACAACGAGTCACAATGACTAATGAACTAGAACAAATGATTTACAAAATGAGTCACAATGACTAATGAACAAGGACAAATGGTTTACAACGAATCACAAGGATTAATTAACAAAGACAAATGTTTTACACAACGATTCAAAGGGACTAATGAACAAGGACAAATAATTCACACAACGAGTCATAATGAATAATGAACTAGAACAAATGGTTCACACAACGAGTCACAAGGAATAATTAACAAGGACAAATGATTCACACAACGAGTCAAAATGACTAATGAACTAGAACAGATGATTCATAAAAGGAGTTTCAATGACTAATGAACAAGGACAAATGGTTCACAAAACGAATTACAAGGACTAATTAACAAGGACAAATGATTCACACAACGAGTCACACGGACTAATGAAAAAGAGTAAATGGTTCACACAACGAGTCACAATGACTAATGAACAAGTACAAATGGTTCACACAACGAATCACAAGGACTAATTAACAAGGACAAATGATTCACACAACGAGTCACAAGGACTAATGAAAAAGTGGAAATGGTTCACACAACGAGTCACAAGGACTAATGAAGAAGAACAAATGGTTCACACAACGACTCACAAGGACTAATGAACTAGAACAAATGATTTTCACAACGAGTCACAATGACTAATGAACAAGGACAAATGGTTCATCTTGTCACAAGGACTAATGAACAAGGAAAAATGGTTCACACATGGAGTCACAAGTACTAATTAACAAGGACAAATGATTTACACAACGAGTCAAAGGGACTAATGGACAAGGACAATTGATTCACACAATGAGTCATAATGAATAATGAACTAAGACAAATGATTCACACAACGAGTCACAATGACTAATGAACTAGAACAAATGATTTACAAAACGAGTCACAATGACTAATGAACAAGGACCAATGGTACACGAGTCACAACGATTATTTAACTAGGACAAATGTTTTACACAAGGAGTCAAAGGGACTAATGAACAAGGACAAATAATTCACACAACGAGCCATAATGAATAATGAACTAGGACAAATGGTTCACACAACGAGTCACAAGGAATAATTAACAAGGACAAATGATTCACACAACGAGTCACAATGACTAATGAACTAGAACAAATGATGCATACAAGGAGTTTCAATGACTAATGAACAAGGAAAAATGGTTCACACAACGAATCACAAGGACTAATGAACAAGGACAAATGATTGACACAACGAGTCACAAGGAATAATGATAAAGAACAAATGGTTCACTCAACGAGTCACAAGGACTAATGAACAAGGACAAATGATTCACACAACGAGTCACAAGGATTAATTAATAAGGACAAATGATTTACACAAAGAGTCACAATGACTAAGGAGTCTCAAGGACTAATTAACAAGGACAAATGATTTACACAACGAGTCAAAGGGACTAATGAACAAGGACAAATGATTCACACAACGAGTCATAATGAATAATGAACTAGGATAAATGATTCACACAACGAGTCACAATGACTAATGAGCTAGAACAAATGATTCACAGAAGGAGTCACAATGACTAATGAACAAGGACAAATGGTACACACTGTTAGAAATCTATATCTCATTATCAAACATATTCTTATATGTTTCAAATTTATTTAGTCATAAAATAAATTACTAATCTTATGCATGCAAACATCAATAGTTAAGAGAAGAAATCGGTTCCTTACATTGCATGTTTCGGATATTTGGGCACTAGTAAGGTCACCTACCTTACTTAGTTCTTGAGCTTTCCTTATGGATGAACAAGATTCAAAGGTAGAATCTCTCCCAAAGATGAATACCCAAGGTAACCTCTTAAAGACTAATATTATTTGAACTAGAAGAATATTAATCTTACTAAAATTTTACCCAAAACTATTGTTTTTCCTCTTGATTATTTCGGTCAAGAGTAGATGAATTTTGGAGTATTTTATCTCTCTAATTTCTCATTAAAATGTAGAGAGGAAATTAAATTTCTTACACTAGAAATTTTTGGTGTAGTTGTGAATGAATAATTACACACTAGCTTTTGCATGTAGTGTGTTAGTGTGTCAAATAAGCAAAAAAATTTTGCTCATCTTCATATGGGAAAACCGAAAAAGGGAAGGAGAGAGAGCCCAATGCATGCTCTCCTTTTCTTCCCAAGAGAAGGCTATGTATGCAAGGCTATGAGTAATATTCATAATTGTGTTTTCCACTTATAAATAATCAACACAATTTTATCCTCATGCTCCCTCCATTTCAGTACACTCACATAAAATGGATGAGTCCATTTTATTTGTGATTTTATCAATATGTCACATGTGACACATTACAAGACATCTTATATATAAAATGTATTTTTAACAATTAAAAATCAACATATTAATAAAATATGTCATTTATAAAAATAACATGGTGAATTGTTTTCAAAAATAAGTCACTTATATGAGCTTACTTGGTAAAGATTACTTAAATTCGATTTTGAAAACAATTCATCATACTCCAAGTATATGAAGTGTTATACATCATTTTCTATTTAATTGATTTGGCAGCGGAAGCAAATGGAATCAATCAAATATGTTCAACTTGGTTGAACTAGTCATGAATCTTATCAACATAAGACTTCTTATTGACGCTAATATCATGTGGATTTATCTTCATAAATCCGGATATTAAAGATGTATTATAATACTCCAAAAGTCTTACATCATTCACAATGATCAATATGTCATCCACATATAAGACTAATAAAAATATCCGTAACTCCCACTAAACTCCATGTATAAACACAACTTCTCGACTTATCGAGAAAAGTTTTATAACATGATCAAAACATTGATTCAAACTCATTGATGTCCTACTTAAGATCCTCTCTTAAGTTTCACATTATCTTAGGATTGCAAGAATCTACTAAACTCAAGACATGTATTGAATACATTCCTTCTTTTGAAGAAGTGGGTTTTAGGTTCACTTGTTGTATGCATATCCTCATAATGAAACGCAATCCCTAAGAAGATCCAAATAGACTTAAGTATTTCAATTAGTGCAAAACCCTTTGCAACCAATCTTGCTTTGAAATCTCTCTTTATTAGTGCAAAACCCTTTGTCACTAATCAAGCCTTTTTATTTCGGATTTTCATGGCTCTAAGCCTTGTATTGAGTTATGACTTAAACACTCTCATGTCTTATGTAAGTCATATGTTCATTACTTTCCAGAAGTAATCAACTTGAATCAAACGATTTCTTTTGTAAGTTATAAGCTCTTTACTTTCTTAAAAGTAGCATGAATTCATCATTTTTAACAAGTGATGAATTTAACCTCCTAGGTTTTGAAGAACCAATGTCTTACACAAAACGTCTCATGTAGCCAAGAAAGACCAGTTTCTTGCGACATAACATTCTCTGTGGCATTCTTTGTGGCTCTTGAATAATTTCTCCCACTCTGTCTTCTAGAAATAAACTTGTATTTTAGAAAGACAGCTTCACGAGCCGCAAACCCGTCGTACTCGTGATAATTGAAAAGGGAAAAATGACCATTTGTTTCTTGTGAAAACTTACAAACATGGTACACTTACTATTTGATATCTCATATGAATCGTGTAGATTTAGTGGAAAAATAACTTTGACAAAATGATAAAAATCCCCAAAAGGATCAAGTAACTCAAAGTAACTTGATCGAAGTCCAAACCATATCGAATAGCGTTTGATTACTTATTCAACCACACATTATCCCATAATGTGTGCCAAGAGAGATTAACTTGTGATACTATATCACATTTCTTTTGGCTTATATCAAAGTCTTCACTTTGATAATCCCATCGCGATTAAATCGTGATTCCTTGAACTCTTTGAAATTCTTCAAAGATTTCTCTATTTACCTTATTAAGTGAACATAATTAATCGTTGGTAAAAGATAATGATCAACCTATTTTGGATCGATGATTTACAACCTCGATCTCCTTTTCAACCAAAAGGCACGAGATATCTTGCTTTGAATACAAGATACGCATATACCATTAACAATCTAATGGTTTCAAGAGTACTCGATAACTCTTTGCGTTTATCATTCCAGAATTTAAGGTTTATTCTTGGGTTACCAATTTGAGTCTTGCATCATCTTCATGATATATCATTCTAGTTTGGTTTAGAATATAATCACCTTGATAATGGGCTAGCCATACATCAAATCGTGGTGTATAGGGTCACAAAAGTGAAACCTCTTTTGTATCTTAACAAGTTTGTATTCTCATTTAGAGTTTATATACTTAATAGTCACAATTAAGTACAACTCCAAACCCAAAAACTAGATTTTAGTACACAATGACTCTATCTCTCGACTTTATTGTTGCTAGTCGTCATATTCTAATCATCCGATGTATCAAACATAATGATGAAAACCACCACCGGTTTCTAATCTTGACGAAGTAGTACTAGCAAAATTTTATGTCAATCAAATAAACATTTAAAGAAGAAGGTCCCATTAGATGTCCCACAACTAACTTGTTGATTCTTCAATAATTTGGGGTAGTTTCCTTTCTCGTGTCCAACATTTAAGACAATGGAAACTTTATCGGTCGGGATTGATAGGTTTAGTATCGTCATTCTCAACAACTTTACCTTTAACATAACCTTGTATCAATTCCATTCTAATTTTACTTCTTTAACCTCGTCCTCATCTTAACGGTTTAAGAGAATGCTCCCACTCATTTCAATGAGTCTTTACTTAGAGAAGCAAAGGTGAATCTTATGAAGATTACTCTTCAATTCAATCGTTTTAGTCTTAAAACTTTCATTGAAGTGGTTGCGTTATTTTGGTCAATTACGAATTCTGACAAAACTAATTACCAAAACAATTTATCGCTTCAAGGTACTTAATTCAATTAAGTATATGAAACATAATCCATTGTAAGTAGAAGTGTTGGTCAAGAATCAAAAACCTGTTTGATAATGAATAACTTTAATCTATACTCTTTACAAGAGATCCTTAGCAATGGTTCATTTGAGGTTTTAGAAGCAAATTCATATTTTGTCATTAGTTACGATGTTTTAATGGAGATTTCGAAAAATCGAAATGATATCGTATATGAATTGTGGTAAAGAAATAGAACAATATGATAACGGAATAATGAAAACAAAACATTTATCGTTATAATAATACTTGTAAACAAGTATAGCATTTACATAGTGACCTCTACCCAACTATGATAAATGATTCCAAGATCCAAATTCATATTAACTTGGGCACGGTAGGGCCGATGAAACCCTCATCAATATAACTCGGTGGATTAACGCTTTAATCGATTCTATTTCTAGAACTCTTGGTCGATAAAATTACATTAATATTTATCTATAGCCCGGAACACATGCGGCTACGGTCGCGAATACTTCCGTTGAGCTCAATCCAAATTTCGAATAAATGTGTCCATGATCCAAATCCACATCAACTTGGGCACGGTATGGCCGATGAAACCCTCATCAACATGAACTCGGTGGATAGACATTTATCACCCACTTCCCCTACGTAACAAGGTTTGTACCCCGGTAGGGCCGAGTGCACTCCCTCGCGAAATAGGTTTTCATGGTTTCTACTACTTGGTAAGGCTATGTCTCAATTGATTGTTTTAGCGAGAGGTCATGTCAATTTATTATCTATCACGTTTTAAGTGAACTAAAGCGGTGAACTACGATAATTCTAATTGACAAGGTCGATATACTCGATTAAAAGATGATGCATGTTTTAATTATGGCGATTTAGCGATGCATGCGACATATAAATAAAATGCAAAGCATAAAAATAAATCCTAGTATGGCCTTCCTAAAATAGAAAAACTATTTAACTATTACATATTCGGAAACCAACTCCATTAGTCCCTTGAACTTCGGTTGTGGCACGCATCTCGAGGTAACACCGTCTTTATGTATCGTCATCTTGAAGAAATTCGTCTTTGGGAACTCCGAGATGAATAAAATTACATAATAAATTACATAATTTTCTATTATACATTTGTAACTAAAATAAGATAAATCTATTAAATTACAAAACGGTGATACGAGATCACAATAAAATTACAACCGAATCGATATTCCCATACATTTCGGGTAATACCAAT
The DNA here is from genome assembly GCF_048544455.1 of Silene latifolia. NCBI lineage: Eukaryota > Viridiplantae > Streptophyta > Magnoliopsida > Caryophyllales > Caryophyllaceae > Silene > Silene latifolia. Next base: position 58,002,700 of record NC_133530.1, on the reverse strand, counting down.
TAAAAACTAAGGCCATACTAAGTAAAAATTACATAATTCAAAAATTACATAAATAAAATTATGACAATCATAAAGAAAATGAAGCATTATAATATGTATGAACATGCCCAATTTTATGCTAAATCGCCTTTAATTAGCCAATATCGTATATTACTTGGTTTTTCCGGATTTGCGTGATTTGAACATTTTATAATCACAAAAATTAAATAAATTCATATTTATGCATAAGTTAATTACACTAACCTCTTAGGACTCAAAATTAGTCTCCACTAACTATTTGACCATAATTAACTCATATTTCTTAATATTGTTCATAAAAGGACTCAAAATTACAATAAAATGCTATAAACTTCAAATAAATCACAAAAATTTCAAATAAATTCAAAATTCAAAATTTAAACTCATGAACATTCTGGAAAATTACCATGACACTCATAATGTTCAAAAACTTAGGTTAAAAATTTCGAAAGTTATCGGGAAAAACAATGTTGCGGTTTATCGGATTTATCAATAAAAATCATAAAAATATGAGAAAAAATATATTCATTAACTTTTCAATTTTATATCTGAAAAAGATAATAAAATGCAACATGTGACGTTTTTCCTTAGTCATGAAGTATGTTTTAGCAATTATTCACTAATTAAGTCACTATTTATGATATTTTCATCAAAAAATCCATAAATCATGCATGAAGACTTCATTATAGCCTATTATTTTACACACATCTTGTAAAATTGCATGTGACAACATACTAAATTTCTATGACCAGATTCGAAATATTTCTCATATTAACCTATTTATCATTTAAATTCGATTTTTAACATGAAAAATCCATTTTTCGAGCATAAGAACTCCAAAAATTATGAAAATTTCCAGATCATCTAAAAATAATATATATGAAAATATATCCAAAAACCATTGGAAAATTCGAAGTTTAGCTAATTTTCGTCCAAAAATGACATTTTTATCATAAAAATCACATTTTAATGCCAATATTATATAAAATGAACAATAAAATCCATAAATTAAACCAAAATATTCTAAAACATTTTAGGACCAGAAACTTTAACATGCATAATAAATTTCGTGATATTTCATAATAAACACAAATTTATAAGTTTTGTTTGTTAATCATATAACTCGGAAAAACAATAACCGATTTGCATGCAAACAACCTTGTGCTCATGATACCGCTTGTTAGAAATCTATATCTCATTATCAAACATATTCTTATATGTTTCAAATTTATTTAGTCATAAAATAAATTACTAATCTTATGCATGCAAACATCTATAGTTAAGAGAAGAAATCGGTTCCTTACATTGCATGTTTCGGATATTTGGGCACTAGTAAGGTCACCTACCTTACTTAGTTCTTGAGCTTTCCTTATGGATGAACAAGATTCAAAGGTAGAATCTCTCCCAAAGATGAATACCCAAGGTAACCTCTTAAAGACTAATATTATTTGAACTAGAAGAATATTAATCTTACTAAAATTTGACCCAAAACTATTGTTTGTCCTCTTGAATATTTCGGTCAAGAGTAGATGAATTTTGGAGTATTTTATCTCTCTAATTTCTCATTAAAATGTAGAGAGGAAATTAAATTTCTTACACTAGAAATTTTTGGTGAAGTTGTGAATGAATAATTACACACTAGCTTTTGCATGTAGTGTGTTAGTGTGTCAAATAAGCAAAAATATTTTGCTCATCTTCATATGGGAAAACCGAAAAAGGGAAGGAGAGAGAGCCCAATGCATGCTCTCCTTTTCTTCCCAAGAGAAGGCTATGTATGCAAGGCTATGAGTAGTATTCATAATTGTGTTTTCCACTTATAAATAATCAACACAATTTTATCCTCATGCTCCCTCCATTTCGGTACACTCACATAAAATGGATGAGTCCATTTTATTTGTGATTTTGTCAATATGTCACATGTGACACATTACAAGACATCTTATATATAAAATGTATTTTTAACAATTAAAAATCAACATATTAATAAAATATGTCATTTATAAAAATAACATGGTAATTCACAATTACTTGTACCAAAATGGTTTTCCAATTATAAATCACAATATCTTGTATTTATAATAAATTATTCATTCTGTATCAATTGTTTCCGTAAACAATAATTTCATCTAAGTAATAAAACAATTCGATTACTTACACCGTATCTTATTATAATCAAATATAATAAGACACGTAAATATTACTTCCAAAAATCGTCCGTCAATTTTAGGTAATTTAATTAACTCGTATCGTCATACGATCAATTAAATAATCAATTAAGAGTGTTACCCTTTAGGTATGACCTAAGGGGATCAACTAATCACCACTGTCGCACGACAGTAATGTCAAACTCTAGTCAGCCAATCATTACCGATATATGTGGACCAGTTGACTGTAAATATTACATCCCACATGTATTCTTAAAATGAGATTTTATAATGATATTTAAATCATGTGATCGCACTATTGTTGAGGACACATTTCCCAACACACACAACGAGTCACAAGGACTAATGAACAAGGACAAATGATTCACACAACAAGTCACAAGGACTAATGAAAAAAAAACAAATGGTTCACACAACGAGTCACAAGGACTAATGAATAAGAACAAATGGTTCACACAACGAGACATAATGAATAATGAACTAGAAAAAATGATTTACCGAACGAGTCACAATGACTAATGAACTAGAACAAATGATTTACAAAATGAGTCACAATGACTAATGAACCAGGACAAATGGTTCACACAACGAGTCACAAGGAATAATTAACAAGGAGAAATGATTCACACAACGAGTCACAATGACTAATGAACTAGAACAAATGATTCATACAAGGAGTTTCAATGACTAATGAACAAGGACAAATGGTTCACACAACGAATCACAAGGACTAATTAACAAGGACAAATGCTTTACACAACGAGTCAATGGGACTAATGAACAAGGACAAATAATTCACACAACGAGTCATAATGAATAATGAACTAGAACAAATGGTTCACACAACGAGTCATAAGGGATAATTATCAAGGACAAATGATTCACACAACGAGTCACAATGACTAATGAATTAGAACAATTGATTCATACAAGGAGTTTCAATGACTAATGAATAAGGACAAATGGTTCACAAAACGAATCACAAGGACTAATTAAAAAGGACAAATGCTTTACACAACGAGTCAAAGGGACTAATGAACAAGGACAAATAATTCACTCAACGAGTCATAATGAATAATGAACTAGGACAAATGATTCACACAACGAGTCACAATGACTAAGAAACTAGAACAAATGACTCACACAAGGAGTTTCAATGACTAATGAACAAGGACAAATGGTTCACACAATGAATCACAAGGACAAATGATTCACACAACGAGTCACAAGGACTAATGAAAAAGAACAAATGGTTCATACAACGAGTCACAAGGACTAATGAACAAGAACAAATGATTTACACAACTAGTCACAAGGACTAATTAATAAGGACAAATGAATTACACAACGAGTCACAAGGAATAATGAACAAGGACAAATGATTCACACAACGAGTCACAAGGATTAATTAATAAGGACAAATGATTTACACAACGAGTCACAATGACTAATGAACAAGGACAAATGGTTCACAAAAGGAGTCTCAAGGACTAATTAACAAGGACAAATAATTTACACAACGAGTCAAAGGGACTAATGAACAAGGACAAATAATTCACACAACGAGTCATAATGAATAATGAACTAAGACAAATGATTCACACAACGAGTCACAATGACTAATGAACTAGAACAAATGATTTACAAAATGAGTCACAATGACTAATGAACAAGGACAAATGGTTCACAACGAGTCACGAGGATTAATTAACAAGGACAAATGTTTTACACAAGGAGTCAAAGGGACTAATGAACAAGCACAAAAATTCACACAACGAGTCACAATGACTAATGAACTAGAACAAATGATTCATACAAGGAGTTTCAATACTAATGAACAAGGACAAATGGTTCACACAACGAATCACAAGGACTAATTAACAAGGACAAATGCTTTACACAACGAGTCAATGGGACTAATGAAAAAGGACAAATAATTCACACAACGAGTCATAATGAATAATGAACTAGGAAAAATGATTCAAACAACGAGTCACAATGACGAATGAACTAGAACAAATGATTCACACAAGGAGTCACATTGACTAATGAACAAGGACAAATGGTTCACACAACAAGTCACAAGGACTAATGAACAAGGACAAATGATTCACACAACGAGTCACAAGGACTAATGAAAAAGAACAAATGGTTCACACAACGAGTCACAAGGACTAGTGAACAAGAACAAATGGTTCACACAACGAGTCATAAGGACTAATGAACTAGAACAAATGATTTACCCAACGAGTCACAATGACTAATGAACAAGGACAAATGGTTCACAACGAGTCACAAGGACGAATGAACAAGGACAAATGGTTCACACAAGGAGTCACAAGGACTAATTAACAAGGACAAATGATTTACACAACGAGTCAAAGGGACTAATGGACAAGGACAAATGATTCACACAACGAGTCATAATGAATAATGAACTAAGACAAATGATTCACACAACGAGTCACAATGACTAATGAACTAGAACAAATGATTTACAAAACGAGTCACAATGACCAATGAACAAGGACAAATGGTTCACAATGAGTCACGAGGATTAATTAACAAGGACAAATGTTTTACACAACGAGTCAAAGGGACTAATGAACAAGGACAAATAATTCACACAACGAGTCATAATGAATAATGAACTAGAACAAATGGTTCACACAACGAGTCACAAGGAATAATTAACAAAGACAAATGATTCACACAACGAGTCACAATGACTAATGAACTAGAACAAATAATTCATTCAAGGAGTTTCACTTACTAATGAACAAGGACAAATGGTTCACACAATGAATCACAAGGACTAATGAACAAGGACAAATGATTCACACAACGAGTCACAAGGACTAATGAAAAAGAACAAATGGTTCATACAACGAGTCACAAGGACTAATGAAGAAGAACAAATGGTTCACACAACAAGTCACAACGACTAATGAACTAGAACAAATGATTTACCCAACGAGTCACAATGACTAATGAACAAGGACAAATGGTTCACAACGAGTCACAAGGACGAATGAACAAGGATAAATGGTTCACACAAGGAGTCACAAGGACTAATTAACAAGGACAAATGATTTACTCAACGAGTCAAAGGGACTAATGGACAAGGACAAATGATTCACACAACGAGTCATAATGAATAATGAACTAAGACAAATGATTCACACAACGAGTCACAATGACTAATGAACTAGAACAAATGATTTACAAAACGAGTCACAATGACTAATGAAAAAGAACAAATGGTTCACACAACGAGTCACAAGGACTAATGAACAAGAACAAATGGTTCACACAATGAGTCACAAGGACAAATGAACTAGAACAAATGATTTACACAACGAGTCACAATGACTAATGAACCCGACAAATGGTTCAGAAGGAGTCACAAGGACGAATGAACAAGGACAAATGGTTCACACAAGAAGTCACAAGGACTAATTAACAAGGACAAATGATTTACACAACGAGTCAAAGGGACTAATGGACAAGGACAAATGATTCACACAACGAGTCATAATGATTAATGAACTAAGACAAATGATTCACATAACGAGTCACAATGACTAATGAACTAGAACAAATGATTTACAAAACGAGTCACAATGACCAATGAACAAGGACAAATGGTTCACAACGAGTCACGAGGATTAATTAACAAGGGCAAATGTTTTACACAACGAGTCAAAGGGACTAATGAACAAGGACAAATAATTCACACAACGAGTCATAATGAATAATGAACTAGGACAAATGGTTCACATAACGAGTCACAAGGAATAATTAACAAGGAGAAATGATTCACACAACGAGTCACAATGACTAATGAACTAGAACAAATGATTCATACAAGGAGTTTCAATGACTAATGAACAAGGACAAATGGTTCACACAACGAATCACAAGGACTAATGAACAAGGACAAATGATTCACACAACGAGTCACAAGGACTAATGAAAAAGAACAAATGGTTCATACAACGAGTCACAAGGACTAATGAAGAAGAACAAATGGTTCACACAACAAGTCACAAGGACTAATGAACTAGAACAAATGATTTACCCAACGAGTCACAATAACTAATGAACAAGGACAGATGGTTCACAACGAGTCACAAGGACGAATGAACAAGGATAAATTGTTCACACAAGGAGTCACAAGGACTAATTAACAAGGACAAATGATTTACACAACGAGTCAAAGGGACTAATGGACAAGGACAAATGGTTCACACAACGAGTCATAATGAATAATGAACTAAGACAAATGATTCACACAACGAGTCACAATGACTAATGAACTAGAACAAATGATTTACAAAACGAGTCACAATTGTAACACCCCGCGCCTTTCTCATATTTTAAATAAACTTTTAAGTAATTTTTATTAAATAATTATTATTTAAAGCTTATTTTCATAAAATATCGTCTTAGCCGTGTAACGGTAATAATAGTGTAGATTTTAATAATATTATTCTCCGACTCGAGTTATAGTAGACTTGGGACGAAAATTCTAGTGGATACCGACTCATTTTGAGTTATTGGGCTTAACTTGACTCATGGGCCTTTTCCCCCTCTTTTCTCTACACAAAACCTCAACTAAACCCTCACAACTTCATCTCCCTCACTTCTAATTTCTGAAATTTCCCAACAACCACATCACCATTGTTGAACCTTCCCTTACTAACCCTAAAATCACCATATCTCACTCAATTCTTCACCAATCTCGTTCCTTTTCGCGCCATTCTCTTCCTTTCCTCATTTCCCTTCTTTCTAAGTAAGAAAGTTGCCATCTTTTCCTCTATTTCAAAATTCTCATCTTACAAGGATGTGGATTCTTGACTTAATACCTTTATTTTTGTGTTTAGGGAGAACTTGGACAACCCGGAGGAGGATAGCTACATCATTGACGAGTCTTTAGAAGATTGAAGTGCAAAAGGTAACGGTGATGGGTTACTCGACTTTTATGTTAAAATTGTGTGAATTGTGTAGTATTAGACTCACATGAATGTTAAATTTGGTGTCTTTCATGCTTTTTGGTGATTTGGTGTTGAGTAGAATACTTGTATGACAATTCTCACATGTTTAAGGAGTAATTTCATGTCTTGTTGTAATATGGTGAAATATGGGATGATGTTAGTGTAATTCCCTCATAATTATTTGATTTAAGCCTCACTTTAATGACTTATAATCCACCCCATATGTTAATTACATCTTGAAAGTGGTAATTTTCAGAGTATTCATCATGTTTAAGAAGTATGAAATGATTAAATGAAAGATGGTTGAATTTGGAAGGCTTTAGATGAATGTTTGTTGAGCTTTCGTATACAAAGGATCCTCTGCCGGTGGGGGCGGCAGCCGGCCTACCCAACCGGCAGCGCGTCTTTGCATTTCTGACTTGTAAAAATAGAGAATTAAGCCTTTGTGATTCCCTGCGCGGTGGGCAGCAAATGCCTACCCAACCGGCAGCCGTGCATACATGAAACTTTGGTGTCTTTTATAATAGGGTGTATCCCCTGCCGGTGGGCAAGAGCTTTCAAACCTACAGAGAATACACAATGTGGAATGTTGAAGTTAATTGACTATAGTAGGTATTCCCACGGTGGGTGGGCGGCGGTCACACCCCTACAGAGGATACACATTGAATGTTTTTGACCTTGTTTCCTTTAGCTTGTATCCCTGCCCGGTGGGCAGCCGCCACCCGAGAAATACACCCTCACCTAATTTGACATTGTTCACCATAGCATGAATCCTCTCGCGGTGGGCGGCAGCCAGTGCCCACACCGTGAGAGTACCCGATGTTTCTCATACCTTTATACTTATGCATGCTTCACATGAATTGTTTACGTTATGTTTGTGCAATCTTTTCCACTCGTATTTGTGACCCGAGTGTGACGTTTTACATTGTGAGACTACTCGACATTCCTTATTTATTTGCCCTCGGACATTAGGTCACGGTTAGGTGCCATTGTTTCCGAGTTGGGCTATTTTTCCTTCCGCCTCTTCGGACCGGGGGTCACGGTTAGGTGACAAGGTTCCGCTTGAGGTTACTCGACTTTCGGGCACGGTTAGGTGTACCATATTTCGAGTCTTGGATACGATTTGGTATCGTTTGTCGAATCGGGTGTCGTCCATCCCAAGAGTCTGGCCAGGTTTAGACTAGGACCGTATTATGATCGTCGTCCTACCAAGAGGTTGGAGTCTAGAGGGTTGTCTTGTTTGAGTCTATACTTTGTAATTTGTCTTACATTTGAGTCGAGTCAATTTGTGACCGTTTGACCTAATTATTCTTCTCTCATTTATGCATAACTACTCTTATTGCATTTTGTATACTAATCATGATTCACTTGTTACCGTAAGTGTTTATCCTTATGCTTGTTTGTTTAATTAAATTCCTAATTACTTGTATTTTGACATATTGTGGGGGGAGAACCCCCGAGTTACTCCCCACTGACCGTGGCTTTCATATTTATTATGAATGACAGGTTGGTGATGAAGCTTAAGTGGGGAAGACCGTGTGAGCTAGCGAGTTCTTACCTCGGACCTTATTAGTTATTACATAATAGACTCACCTACTTTTCGGATTGATGTTAATTCGTGGGATATCTTTTCCCCAATAAATAGACTTGTGTTGTAAACTTAAACTTAACTATCTAAACTTATCTATCGTGTTGGTGATACCTCGCGTTGGACTTCACTAGAAGCTTTAAAAGTTTTAAAAAAATCTCGTGTTTCCGCCACGATTTACTAGTTATATTTAGTTACCTCATCGAGGGGTGTCACAACAATGACTAATGAACAAGGACAAATGGTTCACACAAGGAGTCACAAGGACTAATTAACAAGGACAAATGATTTACACAACGAGTCAAAGGGACTAATGGACATGGACAAATGATTCACACAACGAGTCATAATGAATAATGAACTAAGACAAACGATTCACACAACGAGTCATAATGACTAATGAACTAGAACAAATGATTTACAAAATGAGTCACAATGACTAATGAACAAGGACAAATGGTTCACAACGAGTCACGAGGATTAATTAACAAGGACACATGTTTTACACAACTAGTCAAAGGGACTAATGAACAAGCACAAAAATTCACACAACGAGTCACAATGACTAATGAACTAGAACAAATGATTCATACAAGGAGTTTCAATACTAATGAACAAGGACAAATGGTTCACACAACGAATCACAAGGACTAATTAACAAGGACAAATGCTTTACACAACGAGTCAATGGGACTAATGAACAAGGACAAATAATTCACACAACGAGTCATAATGAATAATGAACTAGGACAAATGATTCAAACAACGAGTTACAATGACGAATGAACTATAACAAATGATTCACACAAGGAGTCACATTGACTAATGAACAAGGACAAATGGTTCACACAACAAGTCACAAGGACTAATGAACAAGGACAAATGATTCACACAACGAGTCACAAGGACTAATGAAAAAGAACAAATGGTTCACACAACGAGTCACAAGGACTAGTGAACAAGAACAAATGGTTCACACAACGAGTCATAAAGACTAATGAACTAGAACAAATGATTTACCCAACGAGTCACAATGACTAATGAACAAGGACAAATGGTTCACAACGAGTCACAAGGACGAATGAACAAGGACAAATGGTTCACACAAGGAGTCACAAGGACTAATTAACAAGGACAAATGATTTACACAACGAGTCAAAGGGACTAATGGACAAGGACAAATGATTCACACAACGAGTCATAATGAATAATGAACTAGAACAAATAGTTCACACAACGAGTCACAAGGAATAATTAACAAAGACAAATGATTCACACAACGAGTCACAATGACTAATGAACTAGAACAAATGATTCATTCAAGGAGTTTCAATGACTAATGAACAAGGACAAATGGTTCACACAACGAATCACAAGAACTAATAAACAAGGACAAATGATTCACACAACGAGTCACAAGGACTAATGAAAAAGAACAAATGGTTCATACAACGAGTCACAAGGACTAATGAAGAAGAAAAAATGGTTCACACAACAAGTCACAACGACTAATGAACTAGAACAAATGATTTACCCAACGAGTCACAATGACTAATGAACAAGGACAAATGGTTCACAACGAGTCACAAGGACGAATGAACAAGGATAAATGGTTCACACAAGGAGTCACAAGGACTAATTAACAAGGACAAATGATTTACTCAACGAGTCAAAGGGACTAATGGACAAGGACAAATGATTCACACAACGAGTCATAATGAATAATGAACTAAGACAAATGATTCACACAACGAGTCACAATGAATAATGAAATAGAACAAATGATTTACAAAACGAGTCACAATGACTAATGAAAAAGAACAAATGGTTCACACAACGAATCACAAGGACTAATGAACAAGAACAAATGGTTCACACAACGAGTCACAAGGACAAATGAACTAGAACAAATGATTTACACAATGAGTCACAATGACTAATGAACAAGGACAAATGGTTCAGAAGGAGTCACAAGGACGAATGAACAAGGACAAATGGTTCACACAAGAAGTCACAAGGACTAATTAACAAGGACAAATGATTTACACAACGAGTCAAAGGGACTAATGGACAAAGACAAATGATTCACACAACGAGTCATAATGATTAATGAACTAAGACAAATGATTCACACAACGAGTCACAATGACTAATGAACTAGAACAAATGATTTACAAAACGAGTCACAATGACCAATGAACAAGGACAAATGGTTCACAACGAGTCACGAGGATTAATTAACAAGGACAAATGTTTTACACAACGAGTCAAAGGGACTAATAAACAAGGACAAATAATTCACACAACGAGTCATAATGAATAATGAACTAGGACAAATGGTTCACACAACGAGTCACAAGGAATAATTAACAAGGAGAAATGATTCACACAACGAGTCACAATGACTAATGAACTAGAACAAATGATTCACACAAGGAGTTTCAATGAGTAATGAACCAGGACAAATGGTTCACACAACGAATCACAAGGACTAATGAACAAGGACAAATGATTCACACAACGAGTCACAAGGACTAATGAAAAAGAACAAATGGTTCATACAACGAGTCACAAGGACTAATGAAGAAGAACAAATGGTTCACACAACAAGTCACAAGGACTAATGAACTAGAACAAATGATTTACCCAACGAGTCACAATAACCAATGAACAAGGACAGATGGTTCACAACGAGTCACAAGGACGAATGAACAAGGATAAATGGTTCACAACGAGTCACAAGGACGAATGAACAAGGACAAATGGTTCACACAAGGAGTCACAAGGACTAATTAACAAGGACAAATGATTTACACAACGAGTCAAAGGGACTAATGGACAAGGACAAATGATTCACACAACGAGTCATAATGAATAATGAACTAGAACAAATAGTTCACACAACGAGTCACAAGGAATAATTAACAAAGACAAATGATTCACACAACGAGTCACAATGACTAATGAACTAGAACAAATGATTCATTCAAGGAGTTTCAATGACTAATGAACAAGGACAAATGGTTCACACAACGAATCACAAGAACTAATAAACAAGGACAAATGATTCACACAACGAGTCACAAGGACTAATGAAAAAGAACAAATGGTTCATACAACGAGTCACAAGGACTAATGAAGAAGAAAAAATGGTTCACACAACAAGTCACAACGACTAATGAACTAGAACAAATGATTTACCCAACGAGTCACAATGACTAATGAACAAGGACAAATGGTTCACAACGAGTCACAAGGACGAATGAACAAGGATAAATGGTTCACACAAGGAGTCACAAGGACTAATTAACAAGGACAAATGATTTACTCAACGAGTCAAAGGGACTAATGGACAAGGACAAATGATTCACACAACGAGTCATAATGAATAATGAACTAAGACAAATGATTCACACAACGAGTCACAATGAATAATGAACTAGAACAAATGATTTACAAAACGAGTCACAATGACTAATGAAAAAGAACAAATGGTTCACACAACGAGTCACAAGGACTAATGAACAAGAACAAATGGTTCACACAACGAGTCACAAGGACAAATGAACTAGAACAAATGATTTACACAATGAGTCACAATGACTAATGAACAAGGACAAATGGTTCAGAAGGAGTCACAAGGACGAATGAACAAGGACAAATGGTTCACACAAGAAGTCACAAGGACTAATTAACAAGGACAAATGATTTACACAACGAGTCAAAGGGACTAATGGACAAAGACAAATGATTCACACAACGAGTCATAATGATTAATGAACTAAGACAAATGATTCACACAACGAGTCACAATGACTAATGAACTAGAACAAATGATTTACAAAACGAGTCACAATGACCAATGAACAAGGACAAATGGTTCACAACGAGTCACGAGGATTAATTAACAAAGACAAATGTTTTACACAACGAGTCAAAGGGACTAATAAACAAGGACAAATAATTCACACAACGAGTCATAATGAATAATGAACTAGGACAAATGGTTCACACAACGAGTCACAAGGAATAATTAACAAGGAGAAATGATTCACACAACGAGTCACAATGACTAATGAACTAGAACAAATGATTCATACAAGGAGTTTCAATGACTAATGAACAGGGACAAATGGTTCACACAACGAATCACAAGGACTAATGAACAAGGACAAATGATTCACACAACGAGTCACAAGGACTAATGAAAAAGAACAAATGGTTCATACAACGAGTCACAAGGACTAATGAAGAAGAACAAATGGTTCACACAACAAGTCACAAGGACTAATGAACTAGAACAAATGATTTACCCAACGAGTCACAATAACTAATGAACAAGGACAGATGGTTCACAACGAGTCACAAGGACGAATGAACAAGGATAAATGGTTCACACAAGGAGTCACAAGGTCTAATTAACAAGGACAAATGATTTACACAACGAGTCAAAGGGACTAATGGACAAGGACAAATGATTCACACAACGAGTCATAATGAATAATGAACTAAGACAAATGATTCACACAACAAGTCACAATGACTAATGAACTAGAACAAATGATTTACAAAACGAGTCACAATGACTAATGAACAAGGACAAATGGTTCACACAAGGAGTCACAACGACTAATTAACAAGGACAAATGATTTACACAACGAGTCAAAGGGACTAATGGACATGGACAAATGATTCACACAACGAGTCATAATGAATAATGAACTAAGACAAACGATTCACACAACGAGTCACAATGACTAATGAACTAGAACAAATGATTTACAAAATGAGTCACAATGACTAATGAACAAGGACAAATGGTTCACAACGAGTCACGAGGATTAATTAACAAGGACAAATGTTTTACACAACGAGTCAAAGGGACTAATGAACAAGGACAAATAATTAACACAACGAGTCACAATGACTAATGAACTAGAACAAATGATTCATACAAGGAGTTTCAATGACTAATGAACAAGGACAAATGGTTCACACAACGAATCACAAGGACTAATTGACAAGGACAAATGCTTTACACAACGAGTCAATGGGACTAATGAACAAGGACAAATAATTCACACAACGAGTCATAATGAATAATGAACTAGGACAAGTGATTCAAACAACGAGTCACAATGACGAATGAACTAGAACAAATGATTCACACAAGAAGTCACATTGACTAATGAACAAGGACAAATGGTTCACACAACAAGTCACAAGGACTAATGAACAAGGACAAATGATTCACACAACGAGTCACAAGGACTAATTAACAAGGACAAATGATTTACTCAACGAGTCAAAGGGACTAATGGATAAGGACAAATGATTCACACAACGAGTCATAATGAATAATGAACTAAGACAAATGATTCACACAACGAGTCACAATGACTAATGAACTAGAACAAATGATTTACAAAACGAGTCACAATGACTAATGAAAAAGAACAAATGGTTCACACAACGAGTCACAAGGACTAATGAACAAGAACAAATGGTTCACACAACGAGTCACAAGGACAAATGAACTAGAACAAATGATTTACACAATGAGTCACAATGACTAATGAACAAGGACAAATGGTTCAGAAGGAGTCACAAGGACGAATGAACAAGGACAAATGGTTCACACAAGAAGTCACAAGGACTAATTAACAAGGACAAATGATTTACACAACGAGTCAAAGGGACTAATGGACAAAGACAAATGATTCACACAACGAGTCATAATGATTAATGAACTAAGACAAATGATTCACACAACGAGTCACAATGACTAATGAACTAGAACAAATGATTTACAAAACGAGTCACAATGACCAATGAACAAGGACAAATGGTTCACAACGAGTCACGAGGATTAATTAACAAGGACAAATGTTTTACACAACGAGTCAAAGGGACTAATAAACAAGGACAAATAATTCACACAACGAGTCATAATGAATAATGAACTAGGACAAATGGTTCACACAACGAGTCACAAGGAATAATTAACAAGGAGAAATGATTCACACAACGAGTCACAATGACTAATGAACTAGAACAAATGATTCACACAAGGAGTTTCAATGAGTAATGAACCAGGACAAATGGTTCACACAACGAATCACAAGGACTAATGAACAAGGACAAATGATTCACACAACGAGTCACAAGGACTAATGAAAAAGAACAAATGGTTCATACAACGAGTCACAAGGACTAATGAAGAAGAACAAATGGTTCACACAACAAGTCACAAGGACTAATAAACTAGAACAAATGATTTACCCAACGAGTCACAATAACCAATGAACAAGGACAGATGGTTCACAACGAGTCACAAGGACGAATGAACAAGGATAAATGGTTCACACAAGGAGTCACAAGGTCTAATTAACAAGGACAAATGATTTACACAACGAGTCAAAGGGACTAATGGACAAGGACAAATGATTCACACAACGAGTCATAATGAATAATGAACTAAGACAAATGATTCACACAACAAGTCACAATGACTAATGAACTAGAACAAATGATTTACAAAACGAGTCACAATGACTAATGAACAAGGACAAATGGTTCACACAAGGAGTCACAACGACTAATTAAAAAGGACAAATGATTTACACAACGAGTCAAAGGGACTAATGGACATGGACAAATGATTCACACAACGAGTCATAATGAATAATGAACTAAGACAAACGATTCACACAACGAGTCACAATGACTAATGAACTAGAACAAATGATTTACAAAATGAGTCACAATGACTAATGAACAAGGACAAATGGTTCACAACGAGTCACGAGGATTAATTAACAAGGACAAATGTTTTACACAACGAGTCAAAGGGACTAATGAACAAGGACAAATAATTAACACAACGAGTCACAATGACTAATGAACTAGAACAAATGATTCATACAAGGAGTTTCAATGACTAATGAACAAGGACAAATGGTTCACACAACGAATCACAAGGACTAATTGACAAGGACAAATGCTTTACACAACGAGTCAATGGGACTAATGAACAAGGACAAATAATTCACACAACGAGTCATAATGAATAATGAACTAGGACAAATGATTCAAACAACGAGTCACAATGACGAATGAACTAGAACAAATGATTCACACAAGAAGTCACATTGACTAATGAACAAGGACAAATGGTTCACACAACAAGTCACAAGGACTAATGAACAAGGACAAATGATTCACACAACGAGTCACAAGGACTAATTAACAAGGACAAATGATTTACTCAACGAGTCAAAGGGACTAATGGATAAGGACAAATGATTCACACAACGAGTCATAATGAATAATGAACTAAGACAAATGATTCACACAACGAGTCACAATGACTAATGAACTAGAACAAATGATTTACAAAACGAGTCACAATGACTAATGAAAAAGAACAAATGGTTCACACAACGAGTCACAAGGACTAATGAACAAGAACAAATGGTTCACACAACGAGTCACAAGGACAAATGAACTAGAACAAATGATTTACACAACGAGTCACAATGACTAATGAACAAGGACAAATGGTTCAGAAGGAGTCACAAGGACGAATGAACAAGGACAAATGGTTCACACAAGAAGTCACAAGGACTAATTAACAAGGACAAATGATTTACACAACGAGTCAAAGGGACTAATGGACAAAGAGTAATGATTCACACAACGAGTCATAATGATTAATGAACTAAGACAAATGATTCACACAACGAGTCACAATGACTAATGAACTAGAACAAATGATTTACAAAACGAGTCACAATGACGAATGAACAAGGACAAATGGTTCACAACGAGTCACGAGGATTAATTAACAAGGACAAATGTTTTACACAACGAGTCAAAGGGACTAATGAACAACGACAAATAATTCACACAACGAGTCATAATGAATAATGAACTAGGACAAATGGTTCACACAACGAGTCACAAGGAATAATTAACAAGGAGAAATGATTCACACAACCAGTCACAATGACTAATGAACTAGAACAAATGATTCATACAAGGAGTTTCAATGACTAATGAACAAAGACAAATGGTTCACACAACGAATCACAAGGACTAATGAACAAGGACAAATGATTCACACAACGAGTCACAAGGACTAATGAAAAAGAACAAATGGTTCATACAACGAGTCACAAGGACTAATGAAGAAGAACAAATGGTTTACACAACAAGTCACAAGGACTAATGAACTAGAACAAATGATTTACCCAACGAGTCACAATAACTAATGAACAAGGACAGATGGTTCACAACGAGTCACAAGGACGAATGAACAAGGATAAATGGTTCACACAAGGAGTCACAAGGACTAATTAACAAGGACAAATGATTTACACAACGAGTCAAAGGGACTAATGGACAAGGACAAATGATTCACACAACGAGTCATAATGAATAATGAACTAAGACAAATGATTCACACAACGAGTCACAATGACTAATGAACTAGAACAAATGATTTACAAAACGAGTCACAATGACTAATGAACAAGGACAAATGGTTCACACAAGGAGTCACAACGACTAATTAACAAGGACAAATGATTTACACAACGAGTCAAAGGGACTAATGGACATGGACAAATGATTCACACAACGAGTCATAATGAATAATGAACTAAGACAAACGATTCACACAACGAGTCACAATGACTAATGAACTAGAACAAATGATTTACAAAATGAGTCACAATGACTAATGAACAAGGACAAATGGTTCACAACGAGTCACGAGGATTAATTAACAAGGACAAATGTTTTACACAACGAGTCAAAGGGACTAATGAACAAGGACAAATAATTAACACAACGAGTCACAATGACTAATGAACTTGAACAAATGATTCATACAAGGAGTTTCAATGACTAATGAACAAGGACAAATGGTTCACAAAACGAATCACAAGGACTAATTAACAAGGACAAAAGCTTTACACAACGAGTCAATGGGACTAATGAACAAGGACAAATAATTCACACAACGAGTCATAATGAATAATGAACTAGGACAAATGATTCAAACAACGAGTCACAATGACGAATGAACTAGAACAAATGATTCACACAAGGAGTCACATTGACTAATGAACAAGGACAAATGGTTCACACAACAAGTCACAAGGACTAATGAACAAGGACAAATGATTCACACAACGAGTCACAAGGACTAATGAACTAGAACAAATGATTTACACAACGAGTCACAATGACTAATGAACAAGGACAAATGGTTCAGAAGGAGTCACAAGGACGAATGAACAAGGACAAATGGTTCACACAAGAAGTCACAAGGACTAATTAACAAGGACAAATGATTTACACAACGAGTCAAAGGGACTAATGGACAAAAGAGTAATGATTCACACAACGAGTCATAATGATTAATGAACTAAGACAAATGATTCACACAACGAGTCACAATGACTAATGAACTAGAACAAATGATTTACAAAACGAGTCACAATGACCAATGAACAAGGACAAATGGTTCACAACGAGTCACGAGAATTAATTAACAAGGACAAATGTTTTACACAACGAGTCAAAGGGACTAATGAACAACGACAAATAATTCACACAACGAGTCATAATGAATAATGAACTAGGACAAATGGTTCACACAACGAGTCACAAGGAATAATTAACAAGGAGAAATGATTCACACAACCAGTCACAATGACTAATGAACTAGAACAAATGATTCATACAAGGAGTTTCAATGACTAATGAACAAAGACAAATGGTTCACACAACGAATCACAAGGACTAATGAACAAGGACAAATGATTCACACAACGAGTCACAAGGACTAATGAAAAAGAACAAATGGTTCATACAACGAGTCACAAGGACTAATGAAGAAGAACAAATGGTTTACACAACAAGTCACAAGGACTAATGAACTAGAACAAATGATTTACCCAACGAGTCACAATAACTAATGAACAAGGACAGATGGTTCACAACGAGTCACAAGGACGAATGAACAAGGATAAATGGTTCACACAAGGAGTCACAAGGACTAATTAACAAGGACAAATGATTTACACAACGAGTCAAAGGGACTAATGGACAAGGACAAATGATTCACACAACGAGTCATAATGACTAATGAACTAGAACAAATGATTTACAAAACGAGTCACAATGACTAATGAACAAGGACAAATGGTTCACACAAGGAGTCACAACGACTAATTAACAAGGACAAATGATTTACACAACGAGTCAAAGGGACTAATGGACATGGACAAATGATTCACACAACGAGTCATAATGAATAATGAACTAAGACAAACGATTCACACAACGAGTCACAATGACTAATGAACTAGAACAAATGATTTACAAAATGAGTCACAATGACTAATGAACAAGGACAAATGGTTCACAACGAGTCACGAGGATTAATTAACAAGGACAAATGTTTTACACAACGAGTCAAAGGGACTAATGAACAAGGACAAATAATTAACACAACGAGTCACAATGACTAATGAACTTGAACAAATGATTCATACAAGGAGTTTCAATGACTAATGAACAAGGACAAATGGTTCACAAAACGAATCACAAGGACTAATTAACAAGGACAAAAGCTTTACACAACGAGTCAATGGGACTAATGAACAAGGACAAATAATTCACACAACGAGTCATAATGAATAATGAACTAGGACAAATGATTCAAACAACGAGTCACAATGACGAATGAACTAGAACAAATGATTCACACAAGGAGTCACATTGACTAATGAACAAGGACAAATGGTTCACACAACAAGTCACAAGGACTAATGAACAAGGACAAATGATTCACACAACGAGTCACAAGGACTAATGAAAAAGAATAAATGGTTCACACAACGAGTCACAAGGACTAATGAACAAGAACAAATGGTTCACACAACGAGTCACAAGGACTAATTAACAAGGACAAATGATTTACACAACGAGTCAAAGGGACTAATGGAGAAGGACAAATGATTCACACAACGAGTCATAATGATTAATGAACTAAGACAAATGATTCACACAACGAGTCACAATGACTAATGAACTAGAACAAATGATTTACAAAACGAGTCACAATGACCAATGAACAAGGACAAATGGTTCACAACGAGTCACGAGGATTAATTAACAAGGACAAATGTTTTACACAACGAGTCAAAGGGACTAATGAACAAGGACAAATAATTCACACAACGAGTCATAATGAATAATGAACTAGGACAAATGATTCAAACAACGAGTCACAATGACGAATGAACTAGAACAAATGATTCACACAAGGAGTCACATTGACTAATGAACAAGGACAAATGGTTCACACAACAAGTCACAAGGACTAATGAACAAGGACAAATGATTCACACAACGAGTCACAAGGACTAATGAAAAAGAACAAATGGTTCACACAACGAGTCACAAGGACTAATGAACAAGAACAAATGGTTCACACAACGAGTCATAAGGACTAATGAACTAGAACAAATGATTTACCCAACGAGTCACAATGACTAATGAACAAGGACAAATGGTTCACAACGAGTCACAAGGACGAATGAACAAGGACAAATGGTTCACACAAGGAGTCACAAGGACTAATTAACAACGACAAATGATTTACACAACGAGTCAAAGGGACTAATGGACATGGACAAATGATTCACACAACGAGTCATAATGACTAATGAACTAAGACAAACGATTCACACAACGAGTCAAAATGACTAATGAACTATAACAAAGGATTTACAAAATGAGTCACAATGACTAATGAACAAGGACAAATGGTTCACAACGAGTCACGAGGATTAATTAACAAGGACAAATGTTTTACACAACGAGTCAAAGGGACTAATGAACAAGGACAAATAATTAACACAACGAGTCACAATGACTAATGAACTTGAACAAATGATTCATACAAGGAGTTTCAATGACTAATGAACAAGGACAAATGGTTCACAAAACGAATCACAAGGACTAATTAACAAGGACAAAAGCTTTACACAACGAGTCAATGGGACTAATGAACAAGGACAAATAATTCACACAACGAGTCATAATGAATAATGAACTAGGACAAATGATTCAAACAACGAGTCACAATGACGAATGAACTAGAACAAATGATTCACACAAGGAGTCACATTGACTAATGAACAAGGACAAATGGTTCACACAACAAGTCACAAGGACTAATGAACAAGGACAAATGATTCACACAACGAGTCACAAGGACTAATGAAAAAGAATAAATGGTTCACACAACGAGTCACAAGGACTAATGAACAAGAACAAATGGTTCACACAACGAGTCACAAGGACTAATTAACAAGGACAAATGATTTACACAACGAGTCAAAGGGACTAATGGAGAAGGACAAATGATTCACACAACGAGTCATAATGATTAATGAACTAAGACAAATGATTCACACAACGAGTCACAATGACTAATGAACTAGAACAAATGATTTACAAAACGAGTCACAATGACCAATGAACAAGGACAAATGGTTCACAACGAGTCACAAGGATTAATTAACAAGGACAAATGTTTTACACAACGAGTCAAAGGGACTAATGAACAAGGACAAATAATTCACACAACGAGTCATAATGAATAATGAACTAGGACAAATGATTCAAACAACGAGTCACAATGACGAATGAACTAGAACAAATGATTCACACAAGGAGTCACATTGACTAATGAACAAGGACAAATGGTTCACACAACAAGTCACAAGGACTAATGAACAAGGACAAATGATTCACACAACGAGTCACAAGGACTAATGAAAAAGAACAAATGGTTCACACAACGAGTCACAAGGACTAATGAACAAGAACAAATGGTTCACACAACGAGTCATAAGGACTAATGAACTAGAACAAATGATTTACCCAACGAGTCACAATGACTAATGAACAAGGACAAATGGTTCACAACGAGTCACAAGGACGAATGAACAAGGACAAATGGTTCACACAAGGAGTCACAAGGACTAATTAACAACGACAAATGATTTACACAACGAGTCAAAGGGACTAATGGACATGGACAAATGATTCACACAACGAGTCATAATGACTAATGAACTAAGACAAACGATTCACACAACGAGTCAAAATGACTAATGAACTATAACAAAGGATTTACAAAATGAGTCACAATGACTAATGAACAAGGACAAATGGTTCACAACGAGTCACGAGGATTAATTAACAAGGACAAATGTTTTACACAACGAGTCAAAGGGACTAATGAACAAGGACAAATAATTAACACAACGAGTCACAATGACTAATGAACTTGAACAAATGATTCATACAAGGAGTTTCAATGACTAATGAACAAGGACAAATGGTTCACAAAACGAATCACAAGGACTAATTAACAAGGACAAAAGCTTTACACAACGAGTCAATGGGACTAATGAACAAGGACAAATAATTCACACAACGAGTCATAATGAATAATGAACTAGGACAAATGATTCAAACAACGAGTCACAATGACGAATGAACTAGAACAAATGATTCACACAAGGAGTCACATTGACTAATGAA
Source organism: Silene latifolia (assembly GCF_048544455.1). NCBI lineage: Eukaryota > Viridiplantae > Streptophyta > Magnoliopsida > Caryophyllales > Caryophyllaceae > Silene > Silene latifolia. The sequence goes on along the minus strand of NC_133530.1, from coordinate 57,980,302 downwards.
CAAGGACAAATGGTTCACACAACAAGTCACAAGGACTAATGAAAAAGGACAAATGATTCACACAACGAGTCACAAGGACTAATGAAAAAGAATAAATGGTTCACACAACGAGTCACAAGGACTAATGAACAAGAACAAATGGTTCACACAACGAGTCACAAGGACTAATTAACAAGGACAAATGATTTACACAACGAGTCAAAGGGACTAATGGACAAGGACAAATGATTCACACAACGAGTCATAATGATTAATGAATTAAGACAAATGATTCACACAACGAGTCACAATGACTAATGAACTAGAACAAATGATTTACAAAACGAGTCACAATGACCAATGAACAAGGACAAATGGTTCACAACGAGTCACGAGGATTAATTAACAAGGACAAATGTTTTACACAACGAGTCAAAGGGACTAATGAACAAGGACAAATAATTCACACAACGAGTCATAATGAATAATGAACTAGGACAAATGGTTCACACAACGAGTCACAAGGAATAATTAACAAGGAGAAATGATTCACACAACGAGTCACAATGACTAACGAACTAGAACAAATGATTCATACAAGGAGTTTCAATGACTAATGAACAAGGACAAATGGTTCACACAACGAATCACAAGGACTAATGAACAAGGACAAATGATTCACACAACGAGTCACAAGGACTAATGAAAAAGAACAAATGGTTCATACAACGAGTCACAAGGACTAATGAAGAAGAACAAATGGTTCACACAACAAGTCACAAGGACTAATGAACTAGAACAAATGATTTACCCAACGAGTCACAATAACTAATGAACAAGGACAGATGGTTCACAACGAGTCACAAGGACGAATGAACAAGGATAAATGGTTCACACAAGGAGTCACAAGGACTAATTAACAAGGACAAATGATTTACACAACGAGTCAAAGGGACTAATGGACAAGGACAAATGATTCACACAACGAGTCATAATGAATAATGAACTAAGACAAATGATTCACACAACGAGTCACAATGACTAATGAACTAGAACAAATGATTTACAAAACAAGTCACAATGACTAATGAACAAGGACAAATGGTTCACACAAGGAGTCACAACGACTAATTAACAAGGACAAATGATTTACACAACGAGTCAAAGGGACTAATGGACATGGACAAATGATTCACACAACGAGTCATAATGAATAATGAACTAAGACAAACGATTCACACAACGAGTCACAATGACTAATAAACTAGAACAAATGATTTACAAAATGAGTCACAATGACTAATGAACAAGGACAAATGGTTCACAACGAGTCACGAGGATTAATTAACAAGGACAAATGTTTTACACAACGAGTCAAAGGGACTAATGAACAAGGACAAATAATTAACACAACGAGTCACAATGACTAATGAACTAGAACAAATGATTCATACAAGGAGTTTCAATGACTAATGAACAAGGATAAATGGTTCACACAACGAATCACAAGGACTAATTAACAAGGACAAATGCTTTACACAACGAGTCAATGGGACTAATGAACAAGGACAAATAATTCACACAACGAGTCATAATGAATAATGAACTAGGACAAATGATTCAAACAACGAGTCACAATGACGAATGAACTAGAACAAATGATTCACACAAGGAGTCACATTGACTAATGAACAAGGACAAATGGTACACAACGAGTCACAATGACTATTGAACAAGAACAAATGGTTCACAAGGAGTCACAAGGACGAATGAACAAGGACAAATGGTTCACGCAAGGAGTCACAAGGACTAATTAACAAGGACAAATGATTTACACAACGAGTCAAAGGGACTAATGGACAAGGACAAATGATTCACACAACGAGTCATAATGAATAATGAACTAAGACAAATGATTCACACAACGAGTCATAATTAATAAAGAACTAAGACAAATGATTCACACAACGAGTCACAATGGCTAATGAACTAGAACAAATGATTTACAAAACAGTCACAATGACCAATGAACAAGGACAAATAGTTCCCAATGAGTCACGAGGATTAATTAACAAGGACAAATGTTTTACACAACGACTCAAAGGGACTAATAAACAAGGACAAATAATTCACACAACGAGTCATAATGAATAATGAACTAGGACAAATGGTTCACACAACGAGTCACAAGGAATAATTAACAAGGACAAATGATTCACACAACGAGTCACGATGACTAATGAAAAAGAACAAATGGTTGACACAACGAGTCACAAGGACTAATGAACAAGAACAAATGGTTCACACAATGAGTCACAAGGACAAATGAACTAGAACAAATGATTTACACAACGAGTCACAATGACTAATGAACAAGGACAATTGGTTCACATGGAGTCACAAGGACGAATAAACAAGGACAAATGGTTCACACAAGGAGTCACAAGGACTAATTAACAAGGACAAATGATTTATACAACGGGTCAAAGGGACTAATGGACAAGGACAAATGATTCACACAACGAGTCATAATGAATAATGAACTAAGACAAATGATTCACACAACGAGTCACAATGACTAATGAACTAGAACAAATGATTTACAAAACGAGTCACAATGACCAATGAACAAGGACAAATGGTTCATAACGAGTAACGAGGATTAATTAACAAGGACAAATGTTTTACACAACGAGTCAAAGGGACTAATGAACACGGACAAATAATTCACACAACGAGTCATAATGAATAATGAACTAGGACAAATGGTTCACACAACGAGTCACAAGAAATAATTAACAAGGACAAATGATTCACACAACGAGTCACAATAACTAATGAACTAGAGCAAATGATTCATACAAGGAGTTTCAATGACTAATGAACAAGGACAAATGGTTCACACAACGAATCACAAGGACTAATGAACAAGGACAAATGATTCACACAACGAGTCACAAGGACTAATGAAAAAGAACAAATGGTTCATACAACGAGTCACAAGGACTAATGAAGAAGAACAAATGGTTCACACAACAAGTCACAAGGACTAATGAACTAGAACAAATGATTTACCCAACGAGTCACAATGACTAATGAAAAAGGACAAATGGTTCACAACGAGTCACAAGGACGAATGAACAAGGATAAATGGTTTACACAAGGAGTCACAAGGACTAATTACAAGGACAAATGATTTACACAACGAGTCAAAGGGACTAATGGACAAGGACAAATGATTCACACAACGAGTCATAATGAATAATGAACTAAGACAAATGATTCACACAACGAGTCACAATGACTAATGAACTAGAATAAATGATTTACAAAACGAGTCACAATGACTAATGAAAAAGAACAAATGGTTCACACAACGAGTCACAAGGACTAATGAACAAGAACAAATGGTTCACACAACGAGTCACAAGGACAAATGAACTAAAACAAATGATTTACACAACGAGTCACAATGACTAATGAACAAGGACAATTGGTTCACATGGAGTCACAAGGACGAATGAACAAGGACAAATGGTTCACACAAGGAGTCACAAGGACTAATTAACAAGGACAAATGATTTATACAACGGGTCAAAGGGACTAATGGACAAGGACAAATGATTCACACAACGAGTCATAATGAATAATGAACTAAGACAAATGATTCACACAACGAGTCACAATGACTAATGAACTAGAACTAATGATTTACAAAACGAGTCACAATGACCAATGAAAAAGAACAAATGGTTCACACAACGAGTCACAAGGACTAATGAACAAGAACAAATGGTTCACACAACGAGTCACAAGGACAAATGAACTAGAACAAATGATTTACACAACGAGTCACAATGACTAATGAACAAGGACAAATGATTCACACAACGAGTCACAAGGAATAAATAACAAGGACAAATGATTCACACAACGAGTCACAATAACTAATGAACTAGAACAAATGATTCATACAAGGAGTTTCAATGACCAATGAACAAGGACAAATGGTTCACACAACGAATCACAAGGACTAATGAACAAGGACAAATGATTCACACAACGAGTCACAAGGACTAATGAAAAAGAACAAATGGTTCATACAATGAGTCACAAGGACTAATGAAGAAGAACAAATGGTTCACAAAACAAGTCACAAGGACTAATGAACTAGGACAAATGATTTACCCAACGAGTCACAATGACTAATGAAAAAGGACAAATGGTTCACAACGAGTCACAAGTACGAATGAACAAGGATAAATGGTTCACACAAGGAGTCACAAGGACTAATTACAAGGACAAATGATTTACACAACGAGTCAAAGGGACTAATGGACAAGGACAAATGATTCAGACAACAAATCATAATGAATAATGAACTAAGACAAATGATTCACACAACGAGTCACAATGACTAATGAACTAGAATAAATGATTTACAAAACGAGTCACAATGACTAATGAAAAAGAACAAATGGTTCACACAACGAGTCACAAGGACTAATGAACAAGAACAAATGGTTCACACAACGAGTCACAAAGACAAATGAACGAGAACAAATGATTTACACAACGAGTCACAATGACTATTAAACAAGAACAAATGGTTCACAAGGAGTCACAAGGACGAATGAACAAAGACAAATGGTTCACACAAGGAATCACAAGGACTAATTAACAAGGACAAATGATTTACACAACGAGTCAAAGGGACTAATGGACAAGGACAAATGATTCACACAACGAGTCATAATGAATAATGAACTAAGACAAATGATTCACACAACGAGTCACAATGACTAATGAACTAGAACAAATGATTTACAAAACGAGTCACAATGACCAATGAACAAGGACAAATGGTTCACAACGAGTAACGAGGATTAATTAACAAGGACAAATGTTTTACACAACGAGTCAAAGGGACTAATGAACACGGACAAATAATTCAAACAACGAGTCATAATGAATAATGAACTAGGACAAATGGTTCACACAACGAGTCACAAGGAATAATTAACAAGGACAAATGATTCACACAACGAGTCACAATAACTAATGAACTAGAGCAAATGATTCATACAAGGAGTTTCAATGACTAATGAACAAGGACAAATGGTTCACACAACGAATCACAAGGACTGATGAACAAGGACAAATGATTCACACAACGAGTCACAATGACTAATGAAAAAGAACAAATGGTTCATACAACGAGTCACAAGGACTAATGAAGAAGAACAAATGGTTCACACAACAAGTCACAAGGACTAATGAACTAGAACAAATGATTTACCCAACGAGTCACAATGACTAATGAAAAAGGACAAATGGTTCACAACGAGTCACAAGGACGAATGAACAAGGATAAATGGTTTACACAAGGAGTCACAAGGACTAATTACAAGGACAAATGATTTACACAATGAGTCAAAGGGACTAATGGACAAGGACAAATGATTCACACAACGAGTCATAATGAATAATGAACTAAGACAAATGATTCACACAACGAGTCACAATGACTAATGAACTAGAATAAATGATTTACAAAACGAGTCACAATGACTAATGAAAAAGAACAAATGGTTCACACAACGAGTCACAAGGACTAATGAACAAGAACAAATGGTTCACACAACGAGTCACAAGGACAAATGAACTAGAACAAATGATTTACACAACGAGTCACAATGACTAATGAACAAGGACAATTGGTTCACATGGAGTCACAAGGACGAATGAACAAGGACAAATGGTTCACACAAGGAGTCACAAGGACTAATTAACAAGGACAAATGATTTATACAACGGGTCAAAGGGACTAATGGACAAGGACAAATGATTCACACAACGAGTCATAATGAATAATGAACTAAGACAAATGATTCACACAACAAGTCACAATGACTAATGAACTAGAACTAATGATTTACAAAACGAGTCACAATGACCAATGAACAAGGACAAATGGTTCACAACGAGTCACGAGGATTAATTAACAAGGACAAATGTTTTACACAACGAGTCAAAGGGACTAATGAACAAGGACAAATAATTCACACAACGAGTCATAATGAATAATGAACTAGCACAAATGGTTCACACAACGAGTCACAAGGAATAAATAACAAGGACAAATGATTCACACAACGAGTCACAATAACTAATGAACTAGAACAAATGATTCATACAAGGAGTTTCAATGACCAATGAACAAGGACAAATGGTTCACACAACGAATCACAAGGACTAATGAACAAGGACAAATGATTCACACAACGAGTCACAAGGACTAATGAAAAAGAACAAATGGTTCATACAACGAGTCACAAGGACTAATGAAGAAGAACAAATGGTTCACAAAACAAGTCACAAGGACTAATGAACTAGAACAAATGATTTACCCAACGAGTCACAATGACTAATGAAAAAGGACAAATGGTTCACAACGAGTCACAAGTACGAATGAACAAGGATAAATGGTTCACACAAGGAGTCACAAGGACTAATTACAAGGACAAATGATTCACACAACGAGTCATAATGAATAATGAACTAAGACAAATGATTCACACAACGAGTCACAATGACTAATGAACAAGAACAAATGGTTCACACAATGAGTCACAAGGACAAATGAACTAGAACAAATGATTTACACAACGAGTCACAATGACTAATGAACAAGGACAAATGGTTCACACAACGAGTCACAAGGAATAAATAACAAGGACAAATGATTCACACAACGAGTCACAATAACTAATGAACTAGAACAAATGATTCATACAAGGAGTTTCAATGACCAATGAACAAGGACAAATGGTTCACACAACGAATCACAAGGACTAATGAACAAGGACAAATGATTCACACAACGAGTCACAAGGACTAATGAAAAAGAACAAATGGTTCATACAATGAGTCACAAGGACTAATGAAGAAGAACAAATGGTTCACAAAACAAGTCACAAGGACTAATGAACTAGGACAAATGATTTACCCAACGAGTTACAATGACTAATGAAAAAGGACAAATGGTTCACAACGAGTCACAAGTACGAATGAACAAGGATAAATGGTTCACACAAGGAGTCACAAGGACTAATTACAAGGACAAATGATTTACACAACGAGTCAAAGGGACTAATGGACAAGGACAAATGATTCACACAACGAGTCATAATGAATAATGAACTAAGACAAATGATTCACACAACGAGTCACAATGACTAATGAACTAGAATAAATGATTTACAAAACGAGTCACAATGACTAATGAAAAAGAACAAATGGTTCACACAACGAGTCACAAGGACTAATGAACAAGAAAAAATGGTTCACACAACGAGTCACAAGGACAAATGAACGAGAACAAATGATTTACACAACGAGTCACAATGACTATTAAACAAGAACAAATGGTTCACAAGGAGTCACAAGGACGAATGAACAAGGACAAATGGTTCACACAAGGAATCACAAGGACTAATTAACAAGGACAAATGATTTACACAACGAGTCAAAGGGACTAATGGACAAGGACAAATGATTCACACAACGAGTCATAAAGAATAATGAACTAAGACAAATGATTCACACAACGAGTCACAATGACTAATGAACTAGAACAAATGATTTACAAAACGAGTCACAATGACCAATGAACAAGGACAAATGGTTCACAACGAGTAACGAGGATTAATTAACAAGGACAAATGTTTTACACAACGAGTCAAAGGGACTAATGAACACGGACAAATAATTCACACAACGAGTCATAATGAATAATGAACTAGGACAAATGGTTCACACAACGAGTCACAAGGAATAATTAACAAGGACAAATGATTCACACAACGAGTCACAATAACTAATGAACTAGAGCAAATGATTCATACAAGGAGTTTCAATGACTAATGAACAAGGACAAATGGTTCACACAACGAATCACAAGGACTGATGAACAAGGACAAATGATTCACACAACGAGTCACAATGACTAATGAAAAAGAACAAATGGTTCATACAACGAGTCACAAGGACTAATGAAGAAGAACAAATGGTTCACACAACAAGTCACAAGGACTAATGAACTAGAACAAATGATTTACCCAACGAGTCACAATGACTAATGAAAAAGGACAAATGGTTCACAACGAGTCACAAGAACGAATGAACAAGGACAAATGGTTCACACAAAGAGTCACAAGGACTTATTAACAAGGACAAATGATTTACACAACGAGTCAAAGGGACTAATGGACAAGGACAAATGATTCACACAACGAGTCATAATGAATAATGAACTAAGACAAATGATTCACACAACAAGTCACAATGACTAATGAACTAGAATAAATGATTTACAAAACGAGTCACAATGACTAATGAAAAAGAACAAATGGTTCACACAACGAGTCACAAGGACTAATGAACAAGAACAAATGGTTCACACAACGAGTCACAAGGACAAATGAACTAGAACAAATGATTTACACAACGAGTCACAATGACTAATGAACAAGGACAATTGGTTCACATGGAGTCACAAGGACGAATGAACAAGGACAAATGGTTCACACAAGGAGTCACAAGGACTAATTAACAAGGACAAATGATTTATACAACGGGTCAAAGGGACTAATGGACAAGGATAAATGATTCACACAACGAGTCATAATGAATAATGAACTAAGACAAATGATTCACACAACCAAATCCACAATGACTAATGAACTAGAACTAATGATTTACAAAACGAGTCACAATGACCAATGAACAAGGACAAATGGTTCACAACGAGTCACGAGGATTAATTAACAAGGACAAATGTTTTACACAACGAGTCAAAGGGACTAATGAACAAGGACAAATAATTCACACAACGAGTCATAATGAATAATGAACTAGCACAAATGGTTCACACAACGAGTCACAAGGAATAAATAACAAGGACAAATGATTCACACAACGAGTCACAATAACTAATGAACTAGAACAAATGATTCATACAAGGAGTTTCAATGAACAATGAACAAGGACAAATGGTTCACACAACGAATCACAAGGACTAATGAACAAGGACAAATGATTCACACAACGAGTCACAAGGACTAATGAAAAAGAACAAATGGTTCATACAACGAGTCACAAGGACTAATGAAGAAGAACAAATGGTTCACAAAACAAGTCACAAGGACTAATGAACTAGAACAAATGATTTACCCAACGAGTCACAATGACTAATGGAAAAGGACAAATGGTTCACAACGAGTCACAAGTACGAATGAACAAGGATAAATGGTTCACACAAGGAGTCACAAGGACTAATTACAAGGACAAATGATTCACACAACGAGTCATAATGAATAATGAACTAAGACAAATGATTCACACAACGAGTCACAATGACTAATGAACTAGAACAAATGATTTACAAAACAGTCACAATGACCAATGAAGAAGGACAAATGGTTCACAATGAGTCACGAGGATTAATTAACAAGGACAAATGTTTTACACAATGAGTCAAAGGGACTAATGAACAAGGACAAATAATTCACACAACGAGTCATAATGAATAATGAACTAGGACAAATGGTTCACACAACGAGTCAAAAGGAATAATTAACAAGGACAACTGATTCACACAACGAGTCACAATGACTAATGAACTAGAATAAATGATTTACAAAACGAGTCACAATGACTAATGAAAAAGAACAAATGGTTCACACAACGAGTCACAAAGACTAATGAACAAGAACAAATGGTTCACACAACGAGTCACAAGGACAAATGAACTAGAACAAATGATTTACACAACGAGTCACAATGACTAATGAACAAAGACAATTGGTTCACATGGAGTCACAAGGACGAATGAACAAGGACAAATGGTTCACACAAGGAGTCACAAGGACTAATTAACAAGGACAAATGATTTATACAACGGGTCAAAGGGACTAATGGACAAGGACAAATGATTCACACAACGAGTCATAATGAATAATGAACTAAGACAAATGATTCACACAACGAGTCACAATGACTAATGAACTAGAACAAATGATTTACAAAACGAGTCACAATGACCAATGAACAAGGACAAATGGTTCACAACGAGTCACGAGGATTAATTAACAAGGACAAATGTTTTACACAACGAGTCAAAGGGACTAATGAACAAGGACAAATAATTCAGACAACGAGTCATAATGAATAATGAACTAGGACAAATGGTTCACACAACGAGTCACAAGGAATAATTAACAAGGACAAATGATTCACACAACGAGTCACAATAACTAATGAACTAGAACAAATGATTCATACAAGGAGTTTCAATGACTAATGAATAAGGACAAATGGTTCACACAACGAATCACAAGGACTAATGAACAAGGACAAATGATTCACACAACGAGTCACAAGGACTAATGAAAAAGAACAAATGGTTCATACAACGAGTCACAAGGACTAATGAAGAAGAACAAATGGTTCACACAACAAGTCACAAGGACTAATGAACTAGAACAAATGATTTACCCAACGAGTCACAATGACTAATGAAAAAGGACAAATGGTTCTTAACGAGTCACAAGGACGAATGAACAAGGATAAATGGTTCACACAAGGAGTCACAAGGACTAATTAACAAGGACAAATGATTTACACAACGAGTCAAAGGAACTAATGGACAAGGACAAATGATTCACACAACGAGTCATAATGAATAATGAACTAAGACAAATGATTCACACAACGAGTCACAATGACTAATGAACTAGAATAAATGATTTACAAAACGAGTCACAATGACTAATGAAAAAGAACAAATGGTTCACACAACGAGTCACAAGGACTAATGAACAAGAACAAATGGTTCACACAACGAGTCACAAGGACAAATGAACTAGAACAAATGATTTACACAACGAGTCACAATGACTAATGAACAAGAACAAATGGTTCACAAGGAGTCACAAGGACGAATGAACAAGGACAAATGGTTCACACAAGGAGTCACAAGGACTAATTAACAAGGACAAATGATTTACAAAACGAGTCAAAGGGACTAATGGACAAGGACAAATGATTCACACAACGCGTCATAATGAATAACGAACTAAGACAAATGATTCACACAACGAGTCACAATGACTAATGAACTAGAACAAATGATTTACAAAACAGTCACAATGACCAATGAACAAGGACAAATGGTTCACAATGAGTCACGAGGATTAATTAACAAGGACAAATGTTTTACACAACGAGTCAAAGAGACTAATGAACAAGGACAAATAATTCACACAACGAGTCATAATGAATAATGAACTAGGACAAATGGTTCACACAATGAGTCACAAGGAATAATTAACAAGGACAAATGATTCACAAAACGAGTCACAATGACTAATGAACTAGAACAAATGATTCATACAAGGAGTTTCAATGACTAATGAACAAGGACAAATGGTTCACACAACGAATCACAAGGACTAATGAACAAGGACAAATGATTCACACAACGAGTCACAAGGACTAATGAAAAAGAACAAATGGTTCATACAACGAGTCACCAGGACTAATGAAGAAGAACAAATGGTTCACACAACAAGTCACAAGGACTAATGAACTAGAACAAATGATTTACCCAACGAGTCACAATGACTAATGAACAAGGATAAATGGTTCACAACGAGTCACAAGGACGAATGCACAAGGATAAATGGTTCACACAAGGAGTCACAAGGACTAATTAACAAGGACAAATGATTTACACAACGAGTCAAAGGGACTAATGGACGAAGACAAATGAGTCACACAACGAGTCATAATGAATAATGAACTAAGACAAATGATTCACACAAAGAGTCACAATGACTAATGAACTAGAACAAATGATTTACAAAACGGGTCACAATGACCAATGAACAATGACAAATGGTTCACAACGAGTCACGAGGATTAATTAACATGGACAAATGTTTTACACAATGAGTCACAAGGACAAATGAACTAGAACAAATGATTTACACAACGAGTCACAATGACTAATGAACAAGGACAAATGGTTCACAAGGAGTCATAAGGACGAATGAACAAGGACAAATGGTTCACACAAGGAGTCACAAGGACTAATTAACAAGGACAAATGATTTACACAACGAGTCAAAGGGACTAATGGACAAGGACAAATGATTCACACAACGAGTCATAATGAATAATGAACTAAGACAAATGATTTACACAACGAGTCACAATGACTAATGAACTAGAACAAATGATTTACAAAATGAGTCACAATGACTAATGAACAAGGACAAATGGTTCACAACGAGTCACGAGGATTAATTATAAAGGACAAATGTTTTACACAACGAGTCCAAGGGACTAATGAACAAGGACAAATAAATCACACAACGAGTCACAATGACTAATGAACAAGAACAAATGATTTATACAAGGAGTTTCAATGACTAATGAACAAGCACAAATGGTTCACACAACGAATCACAAGGACTTATTAACAAGGACAAATGCTTTACACAACGAGTCAATGGGACTAATGAACAAGGACAAATAATTCACACAACGAGTAATAATGAATAATGAACTAGGACAAATGGTTCACACAACGAGTCATAAGGGATAATTAACAAGGACAAATGATTCACACAACGAGTCACAATGACTAATGAACTAGAACAATTGATTCATACAAGGAGTTTCAATGACTAGTGAACAAGGACAAATGGTTCACACAACGAATCACAAGGACTAATTAACAAGGACAAATGCTTTACACAACGAGTCAAAGGAACAAATGAACAAGGACAAATAATTCACACAACGAGTCATAATGAATAATGAACTAGGACAAATGATTCACACAACGAGTCACAATGACTAATAAACTAGAACAAATGATTCACACAAGGAGTTTCAATGAGTAATGAACAAGGACAAATGGTTCACACAACGAATCACAAGAACTAATGAACAAGGACAAATGATTCACACAACGAGTCACAAGGACTAATGAAAAAGAACAAATGGTTCACACAATGAGTCACAAGGACTTGAACAAGAACAAATTGTTTACACAACAAGTCACAAGGACTAATTAATAAGGACAAATGAATTACACAACGAGTCACAAGGAATAATAAACAAGGACAAATGATTCACACAACGAGTCACAAGGATTAATTAATA